>NW_028221597.1:0-62172 GCF_014529385.1 Adiantum capillus-veneris
GGGGACAAAGTGTCTTACACTTTTTAATGGGCTCTTACTAGGAGAAGGTGGGGCGGGGGGGGTGGGCCATATGGAACCTCCAACTTCCCTCCTTTTGATCCGGTTCTGAAAAATCCCAAAAATTTGAAATTTTCAAAAATTTTCAAAACTCAAATTTCATTTTCGAAAACGCCCCTAAAACTATTTTATGGTCAAAAAAGCATTTTTTATCTCAAAAAGTCAAACGTGCATCCAAAAACCCTAAATTCAAAATTTTTAAAACTTTTAAAAAATCTTTTTTTGCTATCCAGAGCTCCCCCAAAAGTAGTTATTAGGCAAAAAGGGATTTTCTCTCTCTAGAACCCCTTTTCCAACCCCTCCTTGGTTGCAACCATCACACTCATCCTCGACTCCAACACTCTCTCTCTTTACACCATCTCCATTGCTGCAGCAAGGAAGCTCCTCTCTCCTCCCCTACCACCTTCCATTGCCACACCAAGCAAGGCTTATCCACCTTCTCCTCCCAGTGCCACACCAAGCAAGTTGTCCACCTTCTCCTCCCATTGCCACAAGGGTTGACCATTTTCTCATATCACTTTATCCCACCTACATTGTACAACAAGCAAGGTTCTTCTCCTCCTCCTAGTTTGCTTTGCTCAACCATGGCCAACTCTACTTCGCAAAGGCGGCCAAAGGATGAGGTCACAGCACTTGCATGCCACAACACTAAAGGTGTAGATGATGAGTGGGTGCCACAAGAGTTCACCAAAGGTGCTTGGGTATACATGCAACCATCTGCTGTTGGCCCTCATCGTGTGCGGAATCGTGCAAACTTGGATCTTCATTGGAAAGGAAAGCTCCTTGGTTTCAAGAACCGCAAAGACAAGGGGACCGTAGCCATTGTGCAACATGTTTTCTCAATATCAACCATGCACTTGCAACAACCACCTCGATTTCCAAACATTGTAAGTACATGTTTTGAGAATACAAAGCTAGGTGTGAAATCACAGTGTAATGTTATTATGGATTCATACTTAACATTTGTCATGCATTTATAGCCATATTTCCATCCACGTTGGTGGAGGAGCAGCCACTACATAGTCTCTCCGGCACATTCAATGCTATACATGCGGATATTGGAGCAATAATGTTCCCACATCTTTGCCCAACCAAACTGGTTCAAAGAAGGATTTTCTTCTATTCTTACTCCTATATTGTCCCTACTTCTACACAAGCATTTGGAACGCGTGAACCCATCAAAGTAACTTCCTTATTAAGTATGGAGTGGCCGGTCCCAGATTGTGGTCGGTAGCATCTTTCAAGCAAAAGATGATAATGGATGTCCAAAACTCTTTGAAATACTCTAAAGCTTCTAGGTCTGTGGGCTTGAGCTGGTGTTTGCCTATTCATTGTTTTGTGCACATTTTTAAAGAGTTTGGATTTGTGGAGACTACCACAATGCTTGTATGTAAAGATGGGCATTACGAGGAATTAAGAAGGCTTTTAGAAGAGGACTAGGGTTTTGTGGAGGGCATGCACAACGAGGACCGGTACCGTTGTAAGGTTGGAGCTTCATGTATTGGAATGCGCTATTTGAAATCCCGCACCTCCTTGTACATACGATTTCACTATGATCGTTGGATGTGCAAGCTTGGAGTGTGGACTCCCTTACAAAGTGTAGACGGCGCTATTGCAAGCTTTGACATTGCAGTGAAGATGCCCAACGATGCTTTGGAGGCATCCAAGTGAACAAGCATTGGACTCTCAGTAATGTTCGAGAACATTTGGTTATTATGGGTTTTGAGACCCTTCAACAAGCACAATTTCGTTTACAAGGTCACAAGGTGAGAATCCTTTCACCACATTTTCAATACATCATGGTTTGTCGATCATTAGATGCTTATTGTAATGAATGTCCGCAGATTGGGAAGAGAATGGAAGACAAATTGAAGGTCGAGGAGGACTGGGGGATAGATGGAACTATGCTATCGATCTTATAACTTTGTAACTCTTGCAATTTTCATATTGATCCCCGCTGTAATCAACATGATTTGCTTCGGCAAATCATGCCTTTGAATATAATTTTTTGCATTGGGATGAGAAATCATTTTTTGGTGAAAGTGCCTTTTTTTAATGTCTTAAAAAAAGGGTACATTATAAAAGGGGGGCCACCTAACTCATTCACTATTTTCACTTTTGCAACTCTTGAGCTCCTCCACTCTCTATCACACCCCAGGCTAAACATGGATGCTGCCACAGCCTCTGCATCTGTACCCACATCCACCCCTTTGTCACGCTTCATCCTCTTCCTCAAGGACACCAAATACAAAGGGAAGTTGGACCTCCACACCTTTTTTACTCGTCTCCCTGACCTTGACGCCACAGTTGCCCTTCACATGGATGCATTTGAGGAGATTTCTGCGTTCATGGAGGAGCACATCATAAAATATTCTGTATCTATCTCCCCACATGCAGGGATCTGGGTGCCTTGCGATCTTTTGCGCTATATACACAAAGGTGATCGCCCATTCTCCAAGCGGTTGCAACGATTCCAAGAAATTGCAACCAATGCAGGCCATTACTTGGATGAGCAAGCCCCTGGGGTGTCAGCGCTCAAGAAGCGCAAGTTGGGGTGGAGTACCTTTCTCGGCTCGCAACATTTATCTTCTTGGTCAGCGAGGAACCTGATTTGGAGGAGCTCCGCTTACCACACCTTCAAGTTGGGTCCTTTATCAAGGACACCAAGGAGCAGTAGGTTATCCCCATGAACCCTGCAGCGGAAGGAAAAGCACACCAGCTCGAGTACCCTAGGGGTCTTGAGGAAGTGGTTGAGAAATCCATAGTTGCGGCTGGCCCTAGTGACACTCCAGTGCCACTACCACTGACGGATGTGGCTATCCCAGAGGTAGAAATTAGCCGCTTCTCTCTCAATGTTAGTGGATGGGGAGGAGTTTGTGTTCCTGCATGATTTGGAAAAAGCATTTGGCCTGCGCATGGATGAATGCTTGAGCGTGCTATGCAACAGCAGCAAATGTCCCTTAGACAATACGCCAGATGCCCTAGAAAGCAAGCTCTTGCCAGATGGGGACTCTGTTGCTGACACTATTGCAGTTGTATGTGCGGAGGTCCTGGCAGCAGAGCAGTTGCACGTGGCTGATGAAGATTTCCAAGCCACGCAAGCCAAGGTTGAGGCTGCTAGGATGCCTATGCCATTATGCAACCTCCCATCTGATGATCCAAAGCTTGTATCTGTGGTGCATGGGAGCATTGACTTGGATGCAAAGGGCAACAGGGAGGAGGACGACAAGGAGCAGGAGGTAAACTGTATCCTAATTTTCATGTTACTATTTTATCCTTCGTTGTCTTTTTTCTCAACCTTCATCGGTTTATGACAGGATGTTGTGGAGGTTGATGATTTTGCTGCAAGGACGGGTGGCAAGCGGACGGGCTTTGGACCTCAAGCTTCCCTTGCGCATTACCTCGGACAACTCCCCCCTGGCGATGTGGCCATTATCCATAATGAATTTACTCCCCAAGCCCATTTTATGACTTGGTCATTAAAAGCTTTGAGCAAGTTTTTGTTTTTGAGTACCATTGCTCAAACAGCGCATCAAGTGTTCCTAGTGCGTAGATCCCTTGTATGCACAGCGTTTGGCACTGGCTTTCGTGGTAAAGTGCTTGCCCAGATAGGGATACATGCTTTCATTGGCTCAACTGACCCAAATGCCATAGCGCAGTCCCTCTTGACTGGGGAGTTGCCTTACGCGCAAAATAGGCGCCAGGAAATGGTCAAAAAAATTCTGAACTCCTCAGATACATGATGTAAAATCACCGTGCTAGAAGGAATAAAAAATATTTGAAATTGTCTCTCTATATTGCAAATTCTTTTCAATCTGATTTGTCAATCTTGAAAATTGTTTCAATTGGTGATATGAATTGTTTTTTGACTTTGTTATTTCAAGGTCTGTAATTTCAGTCAATTTGAGTATAATTGTGATTTTTAAGTACCCTAGGGGGTTAGATTAGCCTATAAGGGCAAAAAATGCCTGGCCACAAGGCGTGCAAATGGCCCATCCATCAGTTTTGGATGGGCCATTTGCGCGCCCTTCTGGCTAGGCATTTTTTTGCCCCTTATAGGCCAATCTACCCCTAGGGTACTTAAAAAGCACAAATTATTGCAATGGATTGGTTTTGCATCATTCATTTAAATGCAACCTTTTTATGGCAATTCCAGTATATGTTCACACTCAAGGACACTAGAAAAGCTCAAATCAATTATGAAATGAAGTTTCCAGCAAACTATCACTTGCTTTAGCTCTACCTAATACACCCTTGCACCAAAAAGTCAAATTACATTGGACACTTGGTTTCACAATATGTTATTTGTTTTGATATCCTATAAGGAATTCAAAGCTTGAAATGACCAAAAAAAGGTGTCCATAAGGATCCATATAAAATATTGATGCAAAACCAATAGGTTTTAGTAAATTTGGTTATTTTAAGTACCCTTGGGGGTAGATAAGCCTACAAGGGGCAGAAAAAGGCCTGGCCACAAGGGCGCGCAAATGGCCCATCCATAACTGATGGATGGGCCATTTGCGCGCCCTTGTGCCAGCCTTTTTTCTGCCCCTTGTACGCTTATCTACCCCTAAGGGTACTTAAAATGCACAAATTTACTGAAATTGACTGCAATTACATACAGAACTTGAAATTACAAAGATAATAGACAGAGTAGACACAACTGTTGCTCATATTGTCATTGGAAAGTCAAATCATTACAAAGATAAGGGTGTGCAATACAAAAAGAGGGGTAACTTCGGCTAATGCTCGAAGTCTCGTCGCAATCGTTGTGCAAGCTGCATATCTTTTGGCTGTATTGTCACTCGCTTTGCATGAATGGCACATAGGTTGGTATCTTCCAACACTGAAATGATGTGGGCCTCTGCAGCTTCTTGAATAGCCTCTAGCGCTATTGCTTGCATTCTATACTGATTTCCATAGCCTCTAGCGCTATTGCTTGCATTCTATACTGATTTCCATAGCTTTGAAGCACTTCCTTCACAATGCGAGCAAAGGGGGCGCGTTGAATCAAGAGCTCCGTCGTCTTCTAGTAGTGGCGGATTTCTGCAAATGCCCTTGCTATTTTTCGGCGCCACTGCGGTTGTCTTGGGGGCACTTGCACATTTGCTGGCGGGCGGCGTGGGGTTTTAGCTTCTTGAATTGGGGCGCGACGGCTGCTCCCTATCGGACTCTGATGTTTGTTGGCCCTCTGCTTCTCTCCAGCACTGGGCACGTTGCTTCATTCTCTTTCTAGGTGTTATATCTTGAGGAGGTGGAGATTCAACAGTCCTTGATGACTCTCGTGCCCTACCACCATGCCCACTACCAGAAGAGTTCCTGGAACGGCCAGGTGTTCGTGGCCGTTTTCTTGTGCCTTTAAGCCATGACGGCTTCTCACATCCTTGGAGGGTGTTTTTGTTGGCAGGCGGATGCTCTTTCGCGGTTTGTTTGGTGCGCGCCATTTCGTTGGTAAGAGCTCACCTGTTCTTAAGAAATGAGTGATTTATGAGAGCATGCAATATTTATAAGGGCCCATTTAAAAAGGGCCCTGTTCACACTAATTTTTTTTAAAGAAGTATTATTTTTTAAATAAACATGTCGCTAAGAGTTGGACCCTGCGTTCACGTTTAGTGACTCGCGCAGTATCCACTTTGATCCTTGTCGCACTCTGCATCGCCACCATGCAGCATGCTTGGTGGGACCTTGCGACATTTGCCACTTGTTGCTATGCTCTTGACGACTCCATTTGCGCACTTCAATAGCAATCTTGGATTGTCGCGCACACTCCATTGTGAGCTTACGAGCAAATGTTGTGCGAAAAAACCAGTTGAACATCTCCTCCAAATAATTGGATTGCACCATTCCATCCACCATGTCGAGTATTTTTGAAGTACACTCCCCTTGCTCGATAATGGGACTTCTCCATGCCTTGAGTGCTAAAAATTTCAAGCGAGCCATACTTGTGCATAAAAAATGCACCATGCGCAAACAAGATATGTTGTTCACATGAGCAAACGATCCACATTAGTAAATAAAAACAATCCCTTGTAATGAATACACCATGAATGACTTACCATGTAATGTGTGATGTTATTTTCACCCCAAGAAATGGTGAAGACCTTGGTAAAATCCGCCAAAGCTTCTTGAAATGATTGCCGTTGTTCTTCTGTTGTGCTATTAAGGCTCATAAGCTTGACCATTTTATCAAAATGGGCCCAAACTTGCTTGCGCTTGTTTGCAAGCTCGCCATTTGAATCATTGTCAGTAGTAGCTTTGCATAACTCCTTCCAAAGCTCCCAAAGGTTACCTGCCTGCTGGTTGGAGTTGCTTTGAGCATCATATCGACTTGGCTTTCCTTGGGAAACTTTCTTCAAAAAGTGTCTAGCTTTTTGTCCACTCATTGACACTTGTTGAGCAATTTCATGGGCCTCCCCTGTGTTCTTTGCAGCAACTATAGACACATTTCCACAGTGACAGCCAATGGAATTCAAGAGTACCTCCACTCTTTCGATCGCTTCCTGGGACTTTTCCAACGGTTTCATTGTGAAAGCATAGTCAATGTGGAGCTTCAATAGCCTATCAAAAATACGCATGAATGCGTGTAATGTACAAAAATGTACATTCGATAGAGAAAATCGAAAGATTGGATTCCAAGTGTGGTCCTTTTGATCACGGTCTGGGGCATTGAGCATGGGACATCTCAGAATAGACGCTTCCCATTCTCTACCTTCATCTCCGACATCATGACAATCTAACCCTTGTTCTCCATGCCCTTGCCATGGAAGCATGTAACTGGCCTTTGCAGTGCTCTTATGTGATTTTTGTCCATTAGGTTTGTACCCTCGAGTGCAAAATGGACAAGGCATGAGAGAAGGAGCCCCTTGTTTGCAGCCAAGCAAACACTTTATGGTCTTCAAATCCCCACCTAAGTGCCACTCCACATCATAACTACCAAAGCCCTCAATCTCCAACTTCTGACCTGCAATTTGGGAGTGTATTACTTCTGTGATCCATGGAGTTCTCTCAAAAATCCACGAAAGTACTCCATTGGTCTCTTTGGGCACCTCAATAGCACCCAACCACCAAATGTCTTTCTCTGATTGCACGCTAAAAGATAGGTTGGGATATGGCTCGACTGAATCCCTTCGCTTGGTTTGCAGAAGGGCCTCGTTCATTAGAGTGACACTTAGCCTCTCTAACCTTCGGCCTTTCACTATTTGACACTCATCGAGTTTCAACACAAAAGCGACTTTTGTGCCAAGCACTACAAAATAAATAGTGCTAAGACCTTAAACTTCAGCTTCTATGAAAAGAATAATACCAAAGAAAAAAGTAAAGTGTGTCACCTTCTTCAGGTAACTCGTAAAATCTAAGCATGGCTTCTTGAATCCTTCTAAGATCCACGAAAATATTGTTCCACATTGTGTAAGGAAAGCCCTTATTCGAAGGTCTTATGGATTGTTTCTTACCTTTTCCCCTTGTCTTTGTTGCGCACGAAGCATAAAGGGAAGTTGGCATTGTGTCCTCAATGTGTAGGTATGTCCCAATGCGGGAGAACACATCTTCGTTTGTGGCCTTCTTTGCGAGCTTGACCTTGTGAGGAACGGGAAATAGGTTTTCCACAATGCCATGTTCTTTGAGGGCATCCTTTAGGAGTTGAAAAATAGCCTGATAGGCTTTGGTGCTAATTCCAGCCTCATCACAAGCTTGTTGAACGTCATCATCATTAACCACATTTCTTAATTTACGCATAAGGTCCTTGGTGACTGCATCCTTAATGTGCTTACCTCCAGGTGATTGTAAGATAGAAATAACGTCCTCGGTATTGAGACAACTAGTGAGAAGGTTGACTCGATGATCTTGGCTTGTTCCACCGCATGCCTCCTGGATGAAGTTTCTAGCAACAAATAAACATAAATGTTAGAAAATAGTGTGAAGTAAGAATGCAGCATGCAAGTAAAGACCAAATCACCTTGTGGCTGTAACTCGTCGTTTGCGTGCTCCTCCGGAATGTGCAAGAGTTTCAATGGATGAATACGGGTGTTTGCGTTCCCTTGCACCAAGGGGTGTTTCTTTCAAGTATGTGATGGTGTTGGTAAGCTTCTGGATGTGGGACTCCTTTTCTTGCATTTGTTGTTCAAGACTTTTAACTACCCTCTCCGAAGAGGCAACACTCTCTTGTAATGCCGTCGTCTTGAGGTGAAGAGCTTGACATTCGTGCATCCACATATGCAAAGAAGCACCTGCACCCATACACAGCCGCTTGCAATAGCCTAACAAGCCTGCTTCTCCCCTCCCAAGAAATTGAAGAAATGTGGAAAGGCTATTAAACGGTGGATGGAAGCGGCTTATAGGACCGTAAGGGTACAAATGGCCATCCACCCAAATGTCAACATTGGTCTCACAAGCGGTGCGACGTTCCTGTGATGACCTTTGATCACCTTCACTAGTGGTCTTCGGTGCAAATGCCGTGGGTAAGCGAATATGTATGCTTTTGGTGTGCGGAGTACGTGGTGGTGGAAGCAAACCATTTGTGATGTCCGTGAGCACCATGGAAGCTGTTGCGTGAGGAAGCAAATGATGAAAAGATAGAGGGGGAAGGGTAGAGAGGCCGAGCAGGATGGGAGGAGAGAAGGAGGGAGGGAGGGGAGGGAGAGATTGGGGAGGAGGAGGAAGGTAGGGGCAGAGAGGGAGAGGAGAGGTACAGGGAGAGAGGAGGGAGGAGGGAGGAGGAGGAGAGAACAAAATGTTTATTACTTTTTGGGGGAAAAGATTTTTGAAAAAATGGACTTTCTAAGCTTGTGGGTTAAAAAATGGGTCAAAAAATGATTTTTGGATATGTATATATGTTGGGAGGGAGTTTTAAGTAAAAAACAAATAAAAATGAAATTTTTAAAAAAAAGTCAAATTTTGACTCTTTTTGACCCACGGAATTGCTGATGTGGACACACCCCTATGCTTCCTTCACTTTAAAAAAAGCTAGAGAGAGAAAGCAACCCTTTATGTCCACATCCTACATTTGTCTAAAAAAAAGGCTAGAAAAGCCTACTCAAAACTACCTTCTTCAATGCCCTTGCCCCCTAAACCCCACACAACATTAGCCTTAATCCCTAAAAATTAGGATTCCTTACAAGGCCCATGCAAGGTTCATATTTCTCCTAATGTATTAGAGGTTTGACTCCCTTAAACTTCCAAATAAAGAGGCCCTACTAGACTCCATTCTCTTCCTAATGTCCAGTCGGGTTGGTGAGAGCAGTAGCACCTATTCAATCGAGATGTCGTTCGGGTATACTGGAGGGTGGTGTATGTGAAGCCTGACGTTTTGTTCCAAGGACCAAGCTCTCACACGTCAATCATCACCTACTTCTTGCACAGGCTTGAGGATCTAATTAGCATGTTTGAGGAGCCTATTTTTCCCTTTCTCTTCTCCACCATGTTAAAGTCTCTAATAAGGAGCCGCTCCCCTTTCAAGGTGGCTCTTTCCTTAGCAGTGCAGGGGCCATATATGTTAATAATGGTGAATGGCAGATCTGCCCAATTGACCCTCACTCCTAGAGCTCTCATGGATGGATGGTTCAAGACTACCTTAGGCTCTAGGTCCCTGCCCACAATTGTGAGGACGCCACTAAACCCATCAACTGTTTCTCCATATAATATTTTCTTCTTCCCCACGGCTTGCTTTCTTTTGCTACAGGAATCCATGCGATGCTCTTGGATTATCCAACAATCAACTTCCTTACCTTTTTTAACCTCCTCTCAAAAGAGAAAGTACTTTCGAGTTTTTAACCCTTTCATATTCAAGGACTAGATAGCGACCTCTTTCATTATTGAGAGAGGGGTAAGAACTCCTCCACCTCAAGGAACTCTTCTCCACAAATTCTCTCCTGATGTCCTCCTCCATTGGCATTTCCTCACCCTCATGCAGTGAGCTTGTCAGCATGTATCCAACATCTCTTGCAAATGCTTCAAAGCATCAAAGAAGTCCCACCAAAAAGCTTGAAAAACTTACGCATGAGAAATTTTAGGAACAGTTTTACTATATTTGAGGGCTTTTACATTCAATTTCTCTATACTTTGTAGGTTTTCTCACGTTCAAATCTAGAATTTAGAGATAAATTTCAAAATCTATAGGTGGGATTACACTAAACCTAGGATATTTCAAGCATTTGGCTATATTATTCTTTTTCCCCAAAAAAAATTAGAGGTAGATTCACTATATTTGAAGGTTTTTATACTAGAGTCTCCATATTTCTAATTCGATTAACAAAAAGTGTGAGTAGTATTGTAAGTAATCAAATCTCCTTGATTGAAGAGAACAATCGATACAAAGTCTTTTCAAAGGGAGGATCACCTCCAAAAATTATGGTCTTCAATTGTTGTCGAATTCTCCCTCTATGTGTGATTGTGTCTTAGTTCTGATGTGCATGCATGATTGAATCTTGATGAAATTATACATTTCTTTGAAAATTTTATGCTACAACATGTACATGCTTAGTTATACATGAAATGATCACATTAATCTCCATTTTGTCGTTGATATATTGCCAATACTCTGACATTGGTATCACAACTTTTCAAGTTTATTCTTTCTTTTTGAAGAAAGGACAGTTCTTGCATCAAGCATGAAAGGTTGAGCCTGTTGATTAGTTAAAATAAGGGAGACAAAGGTCTAATAGACCGTACATATTAGACACTTTAACATTCCAAGAGTTGTAGTCTTAATAGTAGACCCTATATTGTATCAAGGTTCTACCACCATTAAGCTATCAAAAGCCTGGAAGAATTTCACTCACTAAAACCCAGAAATTTTTTAACCTTCTTCTCTATTTAGATTAATCAATAGAGTTTAAACCAAGGGTATATGAAATCTATAAGAGCTTCTCCTTGATTCTCAAGGGAAAAATATCGGATTTTAGGCTAAGTAATCACTCTTTACAAACAAATTCTTGATTCACAAAGCATCGTCACCATAGTTGAAATTCCACATGTAGAGGAGGGTGCAGATTGTAGGAAGCTATGTCTAGTCTTATTTTGGAAAACGTAGTGCAAACATAGCTTCAAATGAATCATTTGGTGGCTCTTGCTCCCAAAGAGAATTCTCCTACAAAGTCTCTCAAAGAGACTTCTAAAAGAGGAAATTCTATTGAGCAAAAGCATAATTCAATTGAAAAGAGAGAAAGGATCCCTCAAAGTGACCCAAGGAGATGTCGTCCTAAAAGATCGCCTTCTCCTTCCACTTCTAACAAGATATCTTCAAGCTTCAACTCCTCTCTTTGTGCATAGGAGAATGAAAAGAAACTTGAGATGGAGTGGAGAAGGAAGAAATTGTCAACCTCCCCTTCATCATCACCGAGCTCATTTAAATCAAAAAGTTCTTCCAATTCAGATAATAGCTATTCCAAAAAGTCCAAGCAAAGAGGTCATCAACATTCTCATGGATCCTGGAAGAGAGCTAGCCTCTTGCAAAAGTTCCTTTCTTTTGATGAAACCTTTGGAAATATTGGCAAATTGTTGAGCTTCATTCAACAATTTGATGCACCTTTTGGAGACGAGAATTTCTTCAAGTCTTTCGAACCCTTCCACATTGCTATGCACTTTAATAAATTAGTTTGTCAACGGTCGGCAAGTTGACACTCCAAAGAACAGTCACCAAAAACTTGGAAGGCATGTTGAGTTACTATCATGAAGTGATTCCTATCAAGTGGGTCTCTAGACCAAGTCCTAATAGCATATGGAATTCTAAAATTGGAGGATGGAAAGAACATGCAAAATTACATCAAGAAATTTGGGATCTCCATCTCAAAGCAACTGTGTATAAGCGCATCAATTTCTCCAACCAAAAGCAACTATTTTGTGATATGCTCCCAGAGGATTGGAGAGATCATGTCATCAATCAAAGACCTTGCACTATATTGGAGCTTATCCATCATCCAATGATAGCCTCCAACCTTAAATTTCAAGATTCAAACAAGGCATCCAAGCCAAAGAATGGGAGAGACAAACCACAAGAGAAAGGGAGAAATCAAAATACTTTTGTCAAAAGTGGTAAGCCCAAAGACAAATTTGGATACCAAGATAAAAATCAATTATCTCCTAAAGATATAGAGCATTATGTAACAATAATGGATGTTTTAAATGCATTCAACAAGGCCACTTAGCGTGCATTCCCTCAAATTTATGCAAAGAAGGAAACCTCTAGAGGTGCAATGGCAATTACTCAAGAAGAGGGAGGCCCTTACCACTTGGAAGTCCTCTATGCTATGCATGGGGCAAAGTGTGTGAGCATCATTCACCAATCCTATTTGATTCTGGTTTCAAACACATCTATATATTTGTGGGGTTAGTATTAAAATTGGGAATACATGTTCATGAGATGGGACACTCTTATCTACCAAAAGGACCTTTTGAAGACCCAAACACTTCATTCACTCCATTGATTGGAAATTTGAGGCTACATGTGCAAGGGTATGTGGATCAAACGGATTTCCTAATTTCTCCATTAAAGAATGAACATTAGAAGATTTTGGAGGTCGTTTGGAGGGCCTTCTAAGAAATTCTATTTCTCTCTCTAGAAAATCTTCTTAAAATCCGTTGCACTTATTGAGTACGTCCAAAAGGACATCTAGGTACTCTGAAAAGTAAACCTAAGTTTTTGGCATTTTTAAAAAATGGTCACCTTTTCATTGAATGCGATTTTCTTTTTCACGAGGTCGGCGCCGCTCATTCAATACGGCTTTCAACATCATTGAAATTTTAAAAAAAATCATAAGACTGTCAACTAATGTCAAAAATTGATGATTTTGACACCATCAATGCGACTGGAATGCCCAAAAACATAAAAATTGATTGTTTACTTGCCTTGTTTTGACACCTGGAGAGCTAGAAAATGTCCAAAAACCTCTAAAAACGGGTTTTCGCTGAACGGCACGCGGGGGGCACTCTAACTTCTTGTGGAATGGGCTTTGCGTGCCATTTGGATAAAACCTCCTTTTAGGGGTCTATGTATGTATAAAGTGAGAAGTTCTTTATATATACATAGACCCCTAAAAGGAGGTCTAAGCCAAATGGCGCGCAAAGGCCATTCCACAAGAAGTTAGAGTGCCCCTCGCACGTCGTTTTGCTAAAACACTTTTTTAGGGGGTTTTGGACATTTTCTCCCTCTCCAGGTGTCTGAACAAGGCGAGTAGACAGTCAATTTTTATCAATCATGTCGAAAGCCGTATTGAATGAGCGACGTCGACCTCGTGAAAAAGACAATCACATTTAATGAAAAGATGATCATTTTTTAGGATCGTTGTCTCATTAAATGAGTAGGTGATACCTTTTTTATATTTTTGTTAATATCAACCTATTTTTCTATGTAACGTTGACCCTTTCCTCATTGGAAGAGCTCTTTTTTCTCTCTCTACTAAAAAGCCCTCCAAAAGACCTCCGAAATTTTCTAATGGATGTACTGCTTGGGGCACCATGGTTTGACCATAAGGCCATCTCCATCACAAAAAATTGAAGGGTTGTTAAGAGATAGCCTTATGGTCAAACCATAAGGCTATCTCTATCACAAAAAATTGAAGGGTTGTTAAGTTTCAACATAAGGGTAGAGATATGACTCTTTAATTCAATAAAACAAGTTATACTATCCCCATCGTATCTCATGACTCCTTTGAAAAATCAATAAAAATTTGCATTTCTACTTACATTATATTTTTCAAAGATGCTCCAATGAATAATTATGTCTCTTCTCATGGCTCAATAAAAGTAGAAACTGATCTTCATTCATTTCTAAACGAGCATGTTGAATTGTTTATAGTTGATATCACATGAGTGTTACCTCTTAAAAGGTGAGGTGATGATCACAAGCTTGATCTCGTTCCAAGGAGTTCGCCTCCTAATAAGCCTCTTTATCGAGTCTTTCCAGGGAGCTCGTCTCCTTATTGAGTCTCACCACGTCAACAAGAGGAATTTATGATGCAAGTTAACAAGCCAGTGTACGAAAAGGATGGTAAGACCTAGCTCTTCACCATTTTTTTCTGCTAGTTTATTAAATCACGAAAAGGATGGTACATACAGGATATGTGTAGATTATCATGATTAAATAATTATTACTAAAGACTAGATTTATCGTCCCAAGGATTGAGAATTTCTTTGATAAGCTACAAAGATCTACCTATTGTAGTAGAATAGACCTCAATAGTAGCTATCATCAAATACAAATTGTACTAGAAGATATTCAAAGCTTCTGGGCTATATGAATAGCTTGTCATTCCTTTTAGACTGACAAAAATTCTCCAACCACATTCAATCAAATGATGGAACGTAACTTTCGTATGCATAGAACTTATCTTGGAGTGTGTTTTGATGATATCATGGTCTGATCCAAATCCTTAAAAGAACACAAAGAGCATCTCAAGGTAGTGTTTCAAGCATTGTGAGATAGCAAGCTTAACATTAATCCATAAAAAGGGTGAATTCTTATTACTGCCACAAGAGATTCAATATCTAGGTCGTATTATCTCCAAGGATGGAATTCAATTGGATCCACAAAATCTTGAGGTAATAAATGCATGTCTTGATCCAAGAAAACTACATGAGCTACGAAGTTTCATTGTAATGTGCTCATACTATATAATATTTGTAGTAAAGTTCTTTGCTATAGCAGGAACATTACATGATTTGGCCAAGAAGCACATCAAATATGTATGGACTGATAAAAAGTGAGAAGCATTCACTAGACTTAAAAGGAGACTCACATCTCAACCTATTTTAGTATTATTTGACCTCTCTAAACCATTTGAGGTTCATTGTGATGCGTGTGGTAATTGCCTTGGAGCAGTTCTTCTCCAAGAAGGGCATGCCATAGCATATGAGTCTCATCGATTGCACTCCAATGAGATGAGCCTTGGAATCTATGAAAAAAGAGTTTTTATCTTTCTTACATGCTTTGGATTCTTGGGACATCCTTCATCATACAAACGGATCATCAAAGTCTCAAGTACTTGACAAACAAATGAGGTGGAAAAAATTTCTTTCGCAATTTCATTCTCATATTGCTCAAAATTATCTTACCTCTATGGTAGATGAGTATGCTATGGAACCAAAAATTTTAGATGTTCTGTCAATCCTAACTCTAGGAAGAACACAAGAACCATATAAGATTTAAGATGGTTACCTTCTCTATGGCTCTCGGCTATGTGTTACCTTATCTTTGAGAGATAAGGTCATATATGAATTACATGATCCACCTTATGTTAGGTATAGAGGGATTCAAGCAAAAAATGAGTGCCACAGGAACATGTTTATTTTGGCCTATGATGAAGAAGGACATCTAAGAATATATATCTCAATGCATTACATGCCAAAAAAAATCAAATATGATAGTGGAAAGAAAACTGTTTTGTAGATCATAAAAGCTTCACATATGGCACAACTTTTCATTTCTCAAATAATTAAGTATCATGGCTTGCCAACAAGCGTTGTTTCTGATAGGGATCCATAATGACAAGTAATTTTTGGAAAGTATTGTTTGCAAATCTTGGAACAAGGCTACCTCTAGATGATACCATTGACAAGATTTGAAGCTTTATTTCATATCTTGGGTGGTTGTTTAGGGTTAAGGCTTATATTTAACCCTAAAGTTCAAGCTAGGGTGTGTGGCCACACATGCACACCTCCCTTTACTAGCCTTTGGATACGGTGGAGAACACAGGGCTTCGGCAAGAATTTGCAAGGGGTGGATTCAACATCGGCATAGTGCTACAAAATCTCTCTAATTTCAAAAATTTCCAAAAAAAATTGAAGATAATCTTATATCTTCGTTCCTCTTTCTCTCAACAAAGTTTTCTATTAGTGAACAAAATCAACAAAGTGGTGTGCTAATCCAGAGCCGCCCGTACCTAGAAATATATTCTTGCTCTAGTCAAGTTGAAGTTTTTCTCGCTCGGCTTTAACAGGGTGTTTTATGAAAATATTTTAAGTATCGATATGTCTTTCAATTGGACGTTGCCTTTAAGCGTTTGTAATCGGCATTGACAATTGATTATGAATTGATGGTATCGATTTAGCTAGTTATATTTTGGTTTTGGCAAGCAATTTTTCCTACAAGGTACATCTTTTCTCTCGCTAGCACAACATGTTATGCCATGGGTTTAGATATTGACATGTAGCATTCCTTTGATTTTGAGAACCCTGTCCCAGTTGCACCTGCTATTGCCCCACAATCGGCCACTCTCATGGAGGGTGACCCGCGATTGCCTCCCACTCCACTCACTATCGTGGAGCACCCTCCACTCTCATGGAGGGTGCTCCACAGTCGTTTCTACTCTCTCACTATCGGCCACTCTCACGGAGTGTGCCACAGGGCTGGATGGTGGCATTCAATCGCTTGGCATCCAAGAATTTAGAGCATTGCAAACACGTATGACTATTTTAGAGTCTAAATTTGCACAATTGAATGTGAATATCACTAGGATGTTTGATATACTTGTGCAATTCATGCAATAGTCGGCCAAGGGAGGGGAGTGCTTAAGTACCAACAGACATAGATATTTGATGCCAAATTTGTTATGAATGTCGTGACAGTCCTAGTGCACGGTATTCGGGCATAAAGTAAACTTATGTACTTGTACGACTATAGTTTTACTGACCAGGTTTATACAAGGGTGTTCAAGAATATACCTTGCATTGCCAAAAATGTCAAGTGAATAAAATAGAGCACCTAAATCAGGAGGTCTCTTGCATCCATTGGAGATTCCTAGTGGTAAATGGGAAAGTGTCTCTATGGATTTCATTGTGAGTTCACCGATCACTATACCAGGTCATGACTCGGTATGGGTCGTCATAGAAAAGTTGAATTAACTTTGAAAATTTATCCAACCAAGTCCACAATTAAAACTCTAGAGTTAGCTATGTGTTGACAATCTGTATAGGATATACGGGTTGCCTAGCAATATTGTAGTGATCGTGATCTTGAGTTTAGTAGTCATTTCAAGAGGGTTATGTTTAAACGATTCGGTATACACCTCAACATCAGTATTGTAGATCGTCTTGAAACGGATGGTCAGACTAATCAAGTGCTAGAGGATATGTTGTGCACACTTAGCAAAAAGCAATCAGATTGGAAAGATTATATCCCTATTCTAGAGTTTACTTACAATAGTGTGAAGCTTGTGAGATTCGTTTTAGTCCATCTATGCTTATGTATGGTTTTCAACTTAGATCACCAGTTACAATGGGGTTGACAAGTGAGAAACTTTAGCAAGTCAAGGATTTTCTCCAAGAATACATGGATATGCTAAAAACTCTCTCGCCAAAATGTTTAATAGTCATAGGATAGATACAAAAAGTATGTTGATGAGAAGCGCCGACAAGTAACCTGCAGCACGGAAGGGGAAGAGGTATTTTTCCGTGTTCTAGAGAGTTCATAAATTTTGAATACTGCACCAATACCTAAATTAACTCCAAGATATTGTGGGCCTTTTAAAATACTCAAACCAGTTGGAGATATGGCTTACAAACTCTTCTTACCTCCATACGTTTATATTCATCCAATATTTCATGTAAGTCGTTTACGTAAACGCTTGCATAGGGATAACTGTTAAAGTTTAGGCATCTCAAGTGAACTGACCAATGTGATCCCATTATTTAGTTTAGCTTTTAGGTATTTATTTTACTTATTTGTCAAAGTCTTGGGTAGGGCAATTTACTGGGCTTGCTATATAAGCACCCCTTGCCTCCATTGTATACACATTCAGTTATTCATTTCCAAGGTTGATTGGTTCAAGAGACTCTCTCTCTCTCTCTCTCTCTCTCTCTCTCTCTCTCTCTCTCTCTCTCTCTCTCTCTCTCTCTCTCTCTCTCTCTCTCTCTCTCTACGCTTCTACATCATCGACTTTGACATGGTATCAGAGCTTACGGTGGAGCTCCGTGTCGCTTGAATCCCTTGGTGGCGGAGCAGTTATGAGTAGAGAGGAGACATCTTCCCTTGTCGTCACCGGCGTTTCTCCTCCCCCCACTGCCGCTATCCCATGCGTTTCAAAACGCTAGCCTCTGGACTCTCTCCCCTGCAGCGGCACCGGTTTTCCTCCCTTCTCCTACGGAATTTCAAAACGCCATTGCCGACAACCCCACATTGACTGTGTGACCCCCCCTTCTCGATCGCGTTTTGAGATGCCCCAGGCGTTCACCCTATGCCAAAGCCCCCCCCCCCGGGTGCGTTTTGAGACATTGTGCCCAGCACAGCCCTGCTCCCTGCCCGCTGGTTTCAAATCCACAGTGGCCAGCGTTTTGAAACGCTGGGACAGTAGCCTAGCATGGCAACAGAGACAGTTTTTTCCTCTTATGACTCGGTGTTTTGAAACGCTGGGCCAATATCCTAGCATGGCGACAGAGACAATTTTTTCCTCTTATGCCTCGGCGTTTTGAAACGCTTCAAGCACGCTTTGAGGTTTGAGAGAGGGAGTGCCAAGTCGGCAGTGAAGGAGAAGCCGGGCCTCAAGGGCGAGCCTTTGGAGGAGCTTGGTGGAGAGATTGATTACACGGCTTGGAGGAGTGCAAAGTGCAAAGGCGCTTTGGAGGACTCTTGGAGAGCAGTTGGGACGAAGCTTTGGAGCAAGATCTCGACACGCTTTGCGGAGTGGTGGTTGAGAATCAAGAGCTTCGTTTGGTGGATCAATTTTGGTGCGGCGGGGTGGACTTGTGCGGCCCATTGGAGTGCGAGAAGCCCGTTTTTTTTTTTTGCAACTTCAAAATGGTCTCCCCTTTCTTGACCACCCCCGACGACATCGACCAAAACCTACCAAAAGTTATGGTTAACGGATTGTCAATCATCCGTTTAGAAGCATGTACACTGGCACAATTCTCAAGGAAACCCGCAATTTGTTTGGCTCGAGTTTATGAAGTCAAAAGCAAATGGAGGAGTTCTCTAGAGGACAGCAGCAAAGGTCAGTTGGACATGGATGATCATATCAGTACTCAGTTAGCTGCCTCGATACCCGGGAGGTACGACCACAGTCATGATTGTGTTCGACGCTTTGTTTGGCTTAGGAGTTTGAAGCCAAAGGAAAAAGCAGGAATTCACTTGAAGACAAAGTCAAAGGCAAGCTGAACAGAGATTACGATAATAAAGATTTGGCAGACGAGATCGACATGGCACATGTGGCAGCGGCCACAGTGGCCTTGACATGAGATTTCTAGTCAAATGACCGGTGTCACCACTAGCTTCAGCCAGAGAGAGGCTTGTGAGTGGCAGAGAGCAAGCATTGCTCCCTATAATTAATTTGGACCCTTGTGTTGGAGTTCAAGTTATTGGTGTTTGGACTCGTTGGTCGGAGTTTAATGCACATGCATGTGGCAGGGAACCAATCAGACGTCTAAAACACTATGGATGGGCTAGCCAATTCATTGTTGTTGGTTAGCTTATGGACAAGATGTGTTCCAACAGTTGGAGTTTTATATTTTGGACGTGATGTGTTCACAGTTCACGAATGGGGATTATTAAAGGTAGTTGGTCTACATTTCAAAGTTTCTACACATGCAACCGATGCTCAAGATGGCATTACTTTTAGGTACAAAGTTGAGGAGAGCAACACCGAGGTGTATCCAGTATCCCGACCGCCGGTGCTGGGTGGTCCATTATAGCTTCTTCATCGACTTGGTCTCACTATTGATGTCCACTATGAGGTACAGAGAGGGTGTCAAAGTTTAGGCATCTCAAGTGAACTGCCCAATGTGATCCCATTATTTAGTTTTGCTTTTAGGTATTTAATTTACTTATTTGTCAAAGTCTTAGGTAGGGAAATTTATTGGGCTTGCTATATAAGCAACCCCTTGCCTCCATTGTATACACATTCAGTATTCATTGCCAAGGTTGATTGGTTCAGGAGACTCTCTCTCTCTGTCGTTCTCTCTCTCTCACTCGTGCTCACTCCCCTTGGTCTCTACACTTCCGCATCGTCGACTTTGACAATAACATGTCACTGACAAGTAGATTTATCGTGATTTCATTGAACCTCCAACCTAGCCACATGAACCTGAGTGCATCTCGACTATCATGATCTATGTACGTGTTATCATGTGCATCAATAACAAACATTACTCAAGTGGAAAGACAAACCTGAGGAAGGTGCCATTTTGGAAAACATGTCTCGCATGAAAAAGAAAATAAGCATGGACTTGGGGGCAAAGATCAATTGATTATGCATGCCACAACCAAACGATGCAAAATTGGCTTGCCCAATACAATGATGCAAAGCAAGAAAGATACATTGCACGACATGCCTCTAGAGGGAGAAATGACTATTGGTGCTTATCCTGAAGATCTTGAGAGGGTGTAATCATTCATGAGTCGAAGATGGTTGCACGATGCCATGGAAAGGTCCCAACAATAAGGTGAATAGGTGACAGAAGAGAAGTGGGAGTATTTGCGGGGTTGTAGCCCTAAGGTAAATCTCTTATCTTTGATGTGAGGTGTGGTCTTTTTTATTGATATTCATTTCTTCTTTTTTTCATAATACAACTTGTACACGGTAGCATCACGTAAAGTTCGCCACTTTAGAGTAAACAAAATTCAAGCAATGTGTCGACAACAATTGTCCATCGACACAGAGTTGGTGGTGGACAGAATTCATGTATTTTGGAATTTTGCAAGGAGTTTGAAGGATGGATTAAAGAGGATTTAAAGTGGAGTTATTTTGTTCAATGATTCAAGGCAAACATGGAGTCATGTTGCAATTGCATAGAGGCCAGTCAGGCTTTGTTGAGGTGGACTCAACAAAAAGATCTTGAGATACATTCATCCTACTTGAGTATTGTGAATGTGGGTCATTGTATCTTTTCACAAGTACTTGTGGGATCTTTACACTCATTATCTTATGCCAGTTTGTTTCTCTTTTTAGGTGATTATATATCCCAAGTCTTCTCAACCGAGGCATTGGTATGTCATTGAGATAGCCTCCGAAGTGCAGAGTTTATGAGGGTTACAATCTTTCAACTTCTGTAAACATGGAGGAAAAAACATAAGAAAAATACATAGAAAAATGTAGAGGATGTATAGAGGTAGTGATGAGCGAGCTAGAAAATATACTAGAAGCGATGAACACAAAGGAAAACACCGAGGATCTCTTGGATGATTATGAGGATGTCTCTCTAAGGGAATATCTCTTCATAGATATTCGGATTTATTCGAAGATGAGAGGGAGGATGCTTAAATCACCAATACATTGTATTTGAGCAATTTTGCTCCTATTACAACTAGCTAGATATGCTTTATTGTGATGAAAGAATATATTTGCGATTTTCTTTAAGTTTAAGTTTGCATAATAAGTGAATTGTTTTGTTTTTATCTTTTTGCACAATTTTCACTCTTCACACATATTCACATAATGGTGAGGGGGGATGGAGCATTTCGTAGCATCTTTGTCACCCAAGCAAAAAGATGGTATGAGGCCATTCACCCTATTTCGACTCGGGTCCTTGGTCCGTCAAACTGACCTTCCCCTTCACCATCCCATGGCCTGTCACATTGTCCATCCCCTTTACCTTACCACCGTATTGTTGGCCTGTCACACTACCCATCTCGTTCACCATCTACAGTTTTAGAGCGATCTGCACAGTCCGAGTCATAAGTTTCCTCAGGTGAGTCCTTGCAGACTCAATATTCTAGTGGTGGAGGAGGCGGATGTTCTGGAGGTGGCACCACGAACGCTTCCACACTGCCTAAAGCCATCAGGCGTTTATACCTCCCTCCTTGCCTACCACTTCCACACCTACTATAGGGTCGCCATCTACTGTAATTTTGTTTGCTAGTAGTCGGCCACTCCTCGCTTCACACCAGATGATACACCATTTGACACCTCTTACTTTAGTGTTATCGCCACACCCCTAGCGTCACCCTATCAAGGCCCCTACCTTGACCCCTTGATACCGTCGTAACACGCGGATGAAGGTCCCCTTTTACACCATAGACCCTAACACTGGTGTGACACACATCAATGAGCATGAGCATGGTAGACAAGTGATTATTGGCGGCATACACGGTTTTTGTTTATAGGTCTTCCGTCACCAAATTATGGACAAAATAAGAAGAGATACTAGCTAATGTGAAGGAGAAGATCATTAACTTACTTCACAGTGTCTTCCAAAATGGAGGATGTGCAGAATTGTTTTGCCACCAAATGAATGGACACAAGGATGCATCAATATTGTACGCACAAGCGCTCAGAAGTATACAAAATGCTAAAGCGTGATAAAGGCATGCCGCCTTGACTCGACAAAGGAGACCGGAAAAAAATTTGCAATCACTTCATAATTGGACTGTTTCACAAACAGGATAGAGTATTTTCATCAAAACGTTCTCTTAAGTTGCAAGTGGGATCTATCAATGGTGAATTATTACACTTACATAGAAAAGGTCTCTTACGAGAATAGTGTCTAGGGCCACCTCCCAATCTAACTTTGTCAACACAAGGACACCCCTCTTGGTACATACTACAAAGGAAGAAACAAAATGGACCTTGCCAAAATGCAATTTTCAACCTCTATGCGAGATATATGTATGATGATGAGTGCAAAGGTATTTTTGAGAATGACTTGGAATGAGCTTTGTGAAAAATATATATCTTGGACAAATTCTCACAATATTTCCCACATTGTGACTTACCTCAACATCATGAGCTTTTGTGAGGGAGGCACCGTATACCTAGCTAGGTACGATTGGGGACAGGGGACCGCCGGCCCGATGGGGGGGCCGGCGGTCCCCTGCCCCCAATCGTACCTAGCTAGGTATGCGGTGCCTCTCGAGCCAAAGCTCATGATGTTATGCATTGTATGAAAAACACTGAAAAAGACTCCCTTTTCCTACATGAGAAAATTTCTAAATCTTCTTGTGAATTTGCAAGTAAGTAACCAAAGACACCGATTAAAAACAAAACAAAAAAGCAAAGAATATTTTCAACTCTCTTTTTTTTTTTTTGGCGGAACTCACAATAGTGAGTGTGTTATATTAAGCAAACCAAAAAAAATTTACATGAATGCTTGACCTAGAAATGAGTTGGGCCAATTCCATATAAATTTGACACCTCTTCACTTGACCTACGACTATGCAAGGAGAGATGGTGTGATTCTTCCCAAAAATCAAAAGAAACCATGCCCTTTTTACTCCAAATACCAAAAATGAGGGATTCTCTCTTTTTATATGCGAGTTAAACGACAAGCCAAGAGATTTCTAGACAGTGCTTGAAAAAAACTTTTTCCCAAATACTTGGCAAACCTACCTATGTAAAACAACAGAAGTAAATTGACAAAATTTGAAGGTTTTCTCACCTTCAAATATAAAATTTAGAGGTAAATGTCAAAATTTGTAGGTGGGATTACACTAAACCTATGTTTTTTTCGAGCACTATTTCTAGAGTTAGTTTGTGAGTTAAGGTGGAAAGAGCAAAGAGGCATTCATAATTGCATGTATGCCATGTAAACCATATTCATATAGCTTTATCATGATTCATAGTGTGTACAAGAAGTGCCCTTATAATAAGTCTTGAAGACCAAGTAGCTCTCACAAAATAGCTAGAAAAATGTTATTATGGGGTCGATCCTAAATCAATAGGATGCCCTTTGGGCTTTTGCACAACTCACATAGACAGTTGGAATACACATGAATCATCACATAACCCTCTGTCACATGGGATAAGGGATTGTACGCACAAAGATAGAAGAGACAGATTTTCCAAGGTATGGTTCTCACACAGATGTTGGTGTCATAGGACAAAGCCCACACTCCCAACATGGCTAAGCTGGGAGCTAAAACACAAACCATGAGCTTCTTTGAATTCTTCAACTTCAAAGTGTTCATTGTCTTATAGTGCAACCAGTGAATGATAAACTTGCTTGGTTTACACCACCACCTCAATTTACTAGATTGAGAGACTAGTCACCAAAGAAGAGCGGGGTGCCATTCTCCTTCTCTTGTAAGGGCCTTGGTATACAAATTGACTAGAATCCCTACATTTCACTTTGCATACTTGAAACATATTGCTTCTCCCATTTAGTCAATTCATTAGAAAAATCTGTAAGGCAATGAACCGTGAAATATTAACCCCAAAAACCCTCAAGTGAAAGTCTGTCTTTTGCAAGAACTTCCCCTCCTCCATACCACCATAGTCTTGCTCTATAGTGGTACCTTGGGAAAATCTTGTGCAAACTTGTGTTCTCTCGCACTCATGATATCCACCTAAATTAATTTTAGGTTGGCAAAGTGGTGTAATTACAATCTTAGGGTCTCATCTCTTCTCTCTAATTTCAAGTGACAATATGGGAATCTTCAAAGTCTCTTCTTCTTCGGCTAAGCCAAAGGCATCCTTTAATCTCGAGGAGTATTGTCTTCAGCACCAACAAGATTAAAACCATCTTATCTGAGATCATAGCTTCCACTACCATTTGGGTAAAAGGTTGTCTATCCATAGTGTCCATATCCTATAATATATAGGATTCCTAATTACTTCTTTCTTTAATTGAGAATCTAGGAAGCTAGCAAATCCTTGTTCTCCTTATTCCCAAAGAGAATGTCAAGAACTCTCATTTCATACATGGTAATAGTCTGTCTCACAATGGAGGTCTCTCTCTTCAAACATCCACCTTCTAGTCATTCTTGGCCAAGCAAGTCAACTCAGCCTATCGTCTCTCTCATTGGACAACAAAGGTGTAATTTCCCTGCGAACTACTTCTTTCTTTGCTTGAGTTTCGTTGATGATCTGACAATTAAGGGTTGGGATTTATGTAGGTTCATTCTTCTTAATATATAATTCCATACTTAGTAGCGATGCCTCTCATTTACTCAGATCACCCACTCACTCACATCGAGTTGCTTAAATATCTTCAAACCCTTGTAATCCGTCATCCACCCGGTAAAACTGCCCAATCAGCAGGTCCATTAATTCAGCATTTAACGGTGCCCCAAAGATTGGTTGTGACCTCGCAACTCAAACCTCGCTGCCTTGGCTCTAACTAATCACCCTGCCCCATTTTGACAGCATACTCAGTGTTAGTCCATACAATGTTGTTAAAGCTTGATTGAAATATAGATACGTTAAAAATATTCTTGCCATTCTTTCTACTCTTCTTGCTTTGCATTCTAACTTCCTATCCATAAACATCTGCTCAAACTCCTCCATAGGAGTTAGTGCAATCCTTGGCGTAGATGGGGAAGGGGGAGGGTCGGAAAAACCTCCTGGTGAGGAAAACTTTTCTTCGCCACTCCTATGTGTTGGGGTATAGGCGTCTGTGCCTTGCCCGGGCGCCCAGAGTCTGGGCGCCCACTGACTTGTATACCTTATACATAGCATAAGTGTATAGGGGGCTGCTCACTCTTTGAGTCTCCCCACCCACATCGTGTGTATCTCCTTCTCTCTCTCACTCTCTGTCTGTGCTGCTCCCCGAGCCCCTTCAATTGGTATCAGAGCTATGGTGACCGCGGAGAGCACGACGGCTTTGAGAGCTTCGAGACGATAGCTCGCTCGCTCTCGACGGTGGAGTTCGATCGCGGAGTTTCACGGAGAGTGATTTTAGCTTGAGGAGCATTGTCTTTGGAGCTTAGGAGCTTGGTGTGGTCAAGCTTGGTCGAGGAGGCGGTTGCGGCTTCCTTGGTGAGAGGAGCTTTTGAGCTCAGTGGAGCTCGTTAGAGAAGTGCTCGGCGGAGGAGAGCTTGACATTCGAGTGCTTGGATGCTGTTGTGGCAGAGCTCTTGCGTTGGAGCTTGCATTGAGAGGACATTGCATCACGCAGAGTGGAGCAGGAGCAGGTTCAAGACTATGTGCAGCTCGTTTTTGCCATTTTCGGGCTCTAAAACGCAGTTTTTTGCGTAGCTCCGTCATACGGAGTCAGATCTATGATCCAGGAGTCTAGGTCAGGATTTTGGCACGCTCCGGACGCGATGGTGATGTCTATTTGCTGAAATTCTGCTTTGAATTACAGCAGGTACAGCAGCAGGTTTATTTGTGCACTTTCGGGTCCCAAAAACACTGTTTTTGGTATAACTCACACACACGGAGTATTTTCTGCAGCAACCAGCAAATTCATAGGTGTACACAGGTTTTTGGATATGCATTTGTCCAGAGAGCCACTCATGCGAGAGTGAGCTATGTTGCCATGGTCTTGGCGGTTTATGTATGCCATATATGGATTTGTGTATTTATTTATGGCTGAGATTATTTGAGTGGTACTCCGGCAAGAGCAGGTATGCTCATATGTATGACTTTGTGAGGTGATTCCGGTCGAGTTTATTCCCGGATTGGCCATCGTGGCATATATTATTGTCTCTTTGAGGTTTACTGTTGAGATTTTGCTCCACTTACAAAGGAGACTCTGCCAAAATTTTGTCAGATATTTATGCGCGATTAAGTCATATTGACTTGTGATTTTGTGCAAGGTTTTGCACGGTTATTGGTGCAACTTTGCATCAGGTTTTGAGCCATATTTGCAGACTTTTGTTGATGCGACTCGAGCCAGTTTAGGGCTGACTTGTATTGACATTGTGGGAGCTCTATTTTGGAGTGTGTCTCACAGGTTTTACATTGAATTTCTGGCCATATTGGTAGACAGTTTCCAGGTGTTGTTGGTGAGGTGGTTTTGCTTTCTAGCTTGCTACTTGTGCTCATGGCAGAGACAGGTGATCGATCAGATTGTGACCTCTCACAGATGCGCGTGTTTGATAGGTCAGACTTTGCGGCATGGAGAGAGTGTATGCTTGATGCATTGACACAGCGAGGGTTGCATCGACCATTGAGTGGTGATGTAGGTAAACCTTCAAACATGTCTGACGATCAGTGGCAGGAGCTAGAGGAGATGGCACTATCTACGCTCTCTTTGCACCTTGCGGAATCTGTATATGCTCTTGTTATGTATGAGACTACTTCGAGAGAACTTTGGCGCAGATTACATGATATGTATGATAGATCTGAGTCATCACGGACTCGTGTGAGACATGTACATTCACGAGCACGCCGACAGGTGACATGTTGGTATTGTGGTCATTCTGTACACGTTAGACGACGCTGTTTTCGTCGTATGCGACATCGTAGGAGACATGGCAGTCTCAGAGATGTATGTAGTGATGCCATGGACTCAGTTGCTTTGACAGTTGAGGCACATGTAGTGTCGGAGTATACTAGTGACGGGGATGTCACTTTTACCTCGAGCTATGCACGAGATGCTATACATGTGGATAGTACACTCCCTTCGCAGTGGTTGCTAGACGCAGATGCTATGTTTCATGTCACGCCGCATCGTGCATGGTTTTGTAGCTATTCTAGCGGGATGCTTGGCAGTGTACGTTTGACCGATGGATCGGTGCATGCGATAGCAGGTGCAGGAGATGTGAGACTGTCATTACAGAGTGGTGCATCTTACTTGTTACGACATGTGCACTATGTAGCAAATTTGACAGTGAGTTTGATCTCGATTGGTCAGCTTAGAGATTGTGGATATCAGATTTCGCTACGAGAGCGAGATTTTGTGATGCATTTGGGTTCACTAGTGATTGCGAGAGGTGTCAGGAGTGGTACAGGTTACCCATTGCATGTGGATCACGCGAGAGACGGTGTTTTCTCTGTGATCATGCAGCCAGGTAGACAGCGAGAGAGCAGGCGAGTCTCTTTTGCTCATGGGTTGCAGGGTACTTTGCATGGAGTGAAGAGTAGTGAGCTCGTTGTGCACACAGTTGGGGCACGACTTGAGCAGTCACACAGAGAGGTGACAGAGTCAGACATGCATGCTTTGCTAGTGACTGAGCAAAGCAGAGAGTCAGTTGTGCGAGATACTTCTATGCAGGATAGACAGGTAGAGCGGTCTTGCTCTAGTGAGTCATGACAGGAGGACGTTGTGCAAGAGTCTATGCATACGGAGTTAGAGCATGAGAGCTCTAATGAGTCACAGTAGATTGAGTGGTCATGTTTGCAGTGGATGATTGCAGAGGAGACTGAGATGTCAGCGATTATGCAGTCATTCTTTTCTATGCTCGACAGTGAGCATGGGGATATAGTTGTGCAGGATATGTCTTCCAGCAGACACCTAGAGCAACTGGTTTGCTCTGAGGTTGCACGACAGGTTGATGCGTCTTTTGCGGACAATCAGGAGATGCATGTGGCTGACACGTTTCGTCAGTCAGAGATGCCTATTGCCAAGGATATATATGTTGATGCATGCTCTGTAGAGCTAGCAGGGCCCGCTAGCATTGCATCGGCATTCGGTGGTCTCATGTATGAGATGTTGATCTTGAGACCGGATATCGCAGCTGAAGTGGGAGCATTTGCAGTTGGGGTTGTCAGTCGTTTGTTGACTGATGATGGCATAGTGCACGAGGGAGATATGCAAGTATTGCGTACATACTTGCAGTACGTGTGCAGTACGTCTGGTGGTGTATGGACTTACACGGGAGCAGGACAACCGGATGCACACGATCACAGCCAGCCAATGGGCATCGATTGAGAGCGGTTTTCTCTTACCTTTTGTAGTCTTTAGACTAGGTTCCCTTGCTTAAAGGCACAGTCTCCTTTAAGTGGGAGGTTGTTGGGATATAGGCGTGTGTGCCTTGCCCAGCCGCCCAGAGTCTGGGCACCCACTGACTTGTATACCTTATACATAGCATAAGTGTATAGGGGGCTGCTCACTCTTTGAATCTCCCACCCACATCGTGTGTGTGTCTCCTCTCTCTCACTCTCTGTCTGTGGTGCTCCCCGATCCCCTTCACTATGCTCACCACCTCCAAGCGAAGTATCCATTCCGCTTCGAGTGATGACTATCCACTCAAGTCGTGGATTCTTAAGTTCACGAGGAACTTGGATTCTTGTGGGTCTTGGTTCTTGAGGGTCTTAAAGTTCTTGAGGTTCTTGAAATTCTCGAGGATCTTGAGGTTCTTTTTCGCTTGCAATCTGTGTTAGAGAACGATCTTCTCTTCACCCGAGTTCTGCTCTTTTCCGCGGATACACCCTTTGGCGGCCTTGCGCTCACACCAAGGTTTCTTTTTCCCACCTCACGTCGATTGGCCGACCGCTAAGTGCACGGTCCGCTCTCAATGAGTGAAAAGAGGCACAAGGGACAAGCCCTTCTTTCCTGGGATTCTTGTCTCTCTTGAAAAACACGATTAGGAATCGATCCCAGTGAACTTGGATTCATGCGACCTCAACAAGCCACAAAAAGAAAAAAACTTGTAATTCTTGTGTTTTTTTCCTTGAGTGATACAGAACACTTACAGCGGAATGAATGTTGAACTTTGCTCAAGATGAGTGCTCCGAACTGTGCTCAAGGTTCCTTTGTTCTTATGGAAGGGAGAGCCTTTCGTTCTTAGCGAGAGAGTGCAATGGACACAAACAAAGTGAATGGACACTGTGTGTGAAAGTGTATGAGACTGAGAGAGAGAGAGAGAGAAAAGAATACGACACCAAAGACGTAAAACCCTCCTCCAAGGGCCCCACTCTCGATGGCGTGGGTCTACTATTGATTGCACAATCTGATACAAGATACTGATAAAAATCTAAATGGGGTTATGTCGATGTCGACAGTGTGGACGATGAGGACGAGACTATGGCTGAAAACTGAATGCTTAGGATGCTTCTTGTCGCTAAATTTTCTGATGTAAAACGCTGGTTTTCTGAGGCTGAAAACGCTGGTTTTTTGAGGCTAAAAACGTTGGTTTTCTAAAGCTGAAAACGCTGGTCTATTGAAGCTAAAAACGATGGTTTTTTGAGATTGAAAACACTAGTTTTCTAACGAGTCTATGGCGATGATGCTATGACTGAAAACGCTAGGGTGTTGAGGGTCTTGCTTGGAGGAAAAACCCAACCAAGGAGGAATGGTCATGCTTGAGAGAGAGAGGGGGAACCTGCTGCTTATGGCTTGTGTTCTTACTCTTCTGTCAAATAGTGCTAGCTTAGGTTTGCTTATATATTATCTTACCCAAATTGCCCTGCTCAATTTCCAACAAAAGTCACTTAAAATAATAAGTGAAAAATGTCAAAGATAAAAAAAATAGGTTTAATGCACTGGAAAATTCCATTGAAGGATTCTAATGGGAATGCTTATGATCATGTTGTGTGCAATCGGAGGATATGCATCTACTCTAAGTGCCTCGGCATGCACGATCTGCGAACACTCACAAAAGTGCCAGAACACTCCTAAAACTTGAACCCTTGTCGTGTTGTAGCTTGTCCACGGACACATAGGGTTGGATGTGTCACGTACACCCTTGGCTCTAACTAATCACCCTGTCCCATTTTGACAGCATACTCAGTGTTAGTCCATACAATGCTGTTAAAGCTTGATTGAAATATAAATACATTAAAAATATTCTATGGTAGGTATTCAAAAGTCACCAAACTTAGCCAGCTAAATCAATTCTGTTTCCCTTGGTATCAAAGCCCAGTAAATAGAGACATATTGCTGAGACGTTTAAAAGGCAATATTTATTATCATGTATTCTCCATAAGGTCAGAAGAATTGTAGCTTAGACAGCTAAATAAATTGTTCCCTTTGAATAGACGCCCCAGTAAACGGGGGCAACAAATGTATCATGTAGCACATTCCCATTCAGATCAGAAGAATTGTAGTTGTTAGAAGCATCTGCATCCCATATACACCAAGCCCTCTACCTGCTAGCAGCCGCCTTAAGAAAAACAACTCTGAACCATTCTGTTGCTTTCGTTATTGAGAAAAGATCGACGATACACTTCCCTTCGTAGAGGAGCCAGACACCCCACTGACTTGCCCCTCATCCAGACTATGCCTATTAAATTTCTTGGGACTTTCAATATGGATAAGGGGTGGTTTAGTGGGCTTCTCTGAGATTGGGGAGCGCCCATTCAATAGATATGCTAACCTTGACATGGACGGCCTCAAGTCAGGAGCCGCTTGAGTGGACAAAAGGGCCACGTGAATTACCCGGGCAGCCTCCCAAGGTACGTATCTGTCGCCCATTCTATGATCCACCAGGTCGAGAAGCTTTCCTCTCTTGTAAAGTCTCCAAGCCTATCAACGCCCCCAACCAAAAATGTTCATAAATGAGCAAGTAACATGGAAAAGCTTGAAGCAACCAGAAATTCACAACACCTTGAAATTCATGCAATTGAGTTTTAAGTTTAAAAGGTTCTGTGATATAGTTTACTTGTTGACCATGCAAGCTACAATTTTCTTGTTTCTCTCTTGCACTCTCTCATTTGTACTCACATATACACATATAGAATACATACGTACCACATCCAAAAGTCGTTGATCTTTGGGTGGGAGATGGAAATCAGTGTTCCTTCTCCCACTGACTACCTCGAGCATAACCACACCAAAACTGTACACATCTGCCTTGTCAGTGAGCTTCCCATTCACCGCATACTCTGGAGCAAGGTAACCACTTGATCACAAACAAGCACCTTCATTCAGATGGTAATAACTGCACAGGCTGTAAATCCCAAACAAAAATATTTTCAAGAAGCCATGAATTGCACTGCTAACACTAGGCCATACGACATCATTCAAACCATCAAGAACTTCTCTGCTGTATGCCATCATTCAAAAACACCCACCAAAACATAACATTCATTAATACGCCTCCAATACATGTGAGCTCTGCCTTTAAAGAGATAGCAGCCTTACAATGTGCCTGCCACTTTCGTGCTGGCATGCGTTTGATTCATATCAAATAGCTTTGCGAGTCCAAAGTCTGCAATTTTGGGCTGAAATTTGTCATCTAGAAGGATGTTGCTCGCCTTTATGTCTCTATGGATGATGCGAACACGAGAGTCCTCATGCAAATACACCAAACCCTTCGCTGCACCCATGATGATCCTACGTCGAATTGGCCATTCCAGAAACAAGGGGGATTTGGCGGTAATCCCTGCAAAAATTCAGCTTTGAAAGGTCAAGAAGCGTTGATTTCGGTCATAAAGGGGATGAAAGGGACCTTTTGTATACATACCAAAAAGAACTTGATCGAGACTCCTGTTTTTCAGATATTCATAAACCAAGAGCCTCTCATCACTTTCCGCGCAGCACCCAAAGAGTCGCACCAGGTTACGATGCTGCACTGTCAAAAGGATCCGAGATTCATTAACAAATTCGTTTTGGCCTTGGTGACTCACACCAGAGAGCTGCTTTATGGCAACCACAGTCCCATCCACCAATGTGCCCTGTAGGCCAAAAACAGGAAAGTTTCTCATGCACCAAAAAGAGAAGCTTCTTTAACCCAGTTCCTCTCTATCAGCTTCAGCTTCATGGCAACCACAGTCCCATTCACCATTTTGCCTTGAAAGGCCAAGAAAACAGGGAAGTCCCTCATCAACAAAAGAGAAGAACATGTCAAGCCCAATTTCTCTCTATCAGTTAATGGCAACGACAGTCCCATCCACCAATTTGCCTTCAAAGGCCCAAAAAAAAAAAAAAAAAAAAACAGGAAAGTTGCTCATGAACAAAAAAGAGACGCATATTAAACCCTAATTTCTCTGCCCTAAACCAGGATTATGCATCCCCACACTGAGTCAAAGGGCAAAGTGTGTGCGCACACACACGCACTCGCGCACAAAATGTGAATGCCCAGTGCAACATCAGAATCGTGCATTTGAGAGAATGTGTTACCTTATATACCCGACCAAAGCCTCCTTCTCCTAGTAAATTCTCAGAATGAAAATTTCTCGTTGCAAGTCTCAAATCCTGCAGGGAAAAGTGACGGTCTAATCCAGAACTAGCTTCAGACACCTCCTCCGCAATGGATCGATCTGCAGGAGGACAAAAATCAGAGACGTTGCCAAGGTGTTCATCATCAAATTTGCAGCAACAGAAGCATGACCGAGAAAATCCTATGCAGAGACTTGCCTGTGGTCTGGGTGGAAGCCGAGAGCTGAGATTGCTGATGCGGCCTTGGTTTGAAGCAGGCTGAAAAGAATTCTAGCATAGCCACGCTCGCACAGAGAGCGGACGAGAGAAGATCAAAAGCATGACGGCATCTCACCCAACTCTATCACAGCACATGCGTGTTTTGAACAAACTCAAAGGACAAAATTTGAAACTAACCCTCCATTTGTCTTTTGCAGTGCTACACTGCTATTTGAGGATTGCCAGCTCACTCATCGTGACGCGCTCTCTGGCTTTTCAAAAGGAAAGCTTTCACTTTGGTGTGACTAGTATGTGATGTAAACGCGCGTTGTTGCAGTTAGAAAATGCATGTCTTCTATTCTTACAACTACAAAGGTGAAGAAATTATATAGATTCCATTATTCTACATGTATACACTCTTTTGAATTTTTTTAAAAATGATTCACAACATCTCTCTATGGATTCTCAAATAAAAATATACATGCAAAAGACAACAAATATTCCTTTAATACCAAGCTTGGTAGGTTCTCACACATTACATAGGATTTTTTAGCCTTTATTCAATGGATCTAAGTTCTTTGTAGCTATTGAAGATAAAACACACACACACACAAAGATTAATATTTTTATTCTCCTCCTCCTCCTCCTCCCTTCTCTTTGTTTAATTGGATAGTTCTCTGGGTTGGTGGTGGTTGCTAAATTTTCTCTCCCTCCACAGTGTCCAAAAAAACTTTAAATGCTAAATTCCTTCATATTTTGAAGGTTTTTTTACCTTCCAATTTAAAATTTAGAGGTAACGTTTCAAAATTTGTAGGTGCCATTACACTTTTTTCTTGAGCTTTTTTCCCAATTCATGAAGTCTCCAACTTTTGTGTTCGTCATACAATAAAAGTCGCTTCTTGTTAAGCAGCATGCTACACACACACACACACACACACACACACACACACAGAGTATAATTGTCTAAGAAAAATGAGAGCTATAGAGGGCCTGCTATCTCCATGATGATGGAGAATTTAACCTTAATTAACTCAAAGGAGCTGCTGCACATTTTTTATCAAGATGGAAGATGATCATACCTATGTGTACCACGTCTTAGAGATGCAGCTGGCCATGGAAGTGAAGAAGATGTGTAGTGTCATTGCCACCCAATGAGCCCATCTTGTGAGGAGTACCATCACCACTTGGTTGCACTCACATCGAGCTGGTATGCTAAAGATGGATAGTTCCAAGCCTTTAGAAGAAGTGAAAAGAAGCATAGCTCATGTTTGTTCATTGGATGACTTATACATTAGACTCGACATTCTCGAGTCTATGGGATAGACCCCTAACTTGATGTAGAAACAGATGAAGAATGGTTTATGGACATCGAAGCATGTTGTTGGGCCGCTAGCCTTCAATGGATCATCTCCATACACATCCCACATTCACACAAACCAACACTTCAAGAAAGCATTAATGTGTTAGACATCTTGCAAGGTCTAGATGAGGGATAATCTCCCTCTCCCTCTTCACCATCATCATTAGATGTTGGATCAATGACACCTTCAATAAATAATGCATAAGACACTAAAACACCTTCCTCTCCCTACTAAAAATCTAAAAAGGGCTAGGTTTAGTGCAATCCCACCTAGAAATGTACTTGAGTGTACGCTTACTGTAATCATATGTAGGTTTTCCAAGTTTTTTGAGAAAAATATTGTGTATTTAAGTGCTAAAAAGAAACCTAGGTTTAATGTGATCTGGCCTGCAAAATAAAACCTTCAAATATAGTAAATTTGACTCTAAAATTTCTTATACGTAGATTTTTGAAGTTTTTGGGAGAAAGTATTGTGTATCTCAGTGTTGAAAAAAAACTTACATTCAGTGTAATCTAACCTACAAATATAGTAAATTTGCCTCTAAAAATTCTCATATGTAGGTTTTCCAAGTTTTTGGGAAAAAGTATTGTGTATCTCAATGCTAAAAAAAAAACTACATTTAGTCTAATCTAACCTACAAATTTTGAGATTTACCTCTAAATAATAGATTTGAAGTTAAGAACTCCTACAAAGTTTAGAGAAACTTAGTGTTAAAACCATCAAATACAATAAATTTGCCGCTAAAAATTCTCATAGGTAGTTTTTCCAGAATTTTGAAAAAAGCAATGCGTATCTGAGTGCTCAAAGAAAATCTAAGTTTAATGTAAACATAGTAAATTTGCCTCCTTGGAAAGTGACCCCAAAGAGCAAGAACCCCTAAGAATGGGGGTGCCAAGGGCCACATAAGTGCATTACAAGAGGCTACATTTAAATATGGTGACATTTTTCAAACAAAAAGGTTTTTTTTTAAGAGCCCTTGAATAGCCATTTTAGTTTGCTCATGTCAAATACTTGCATGATGCCATATGCCTTTGAGATATAAGGATACACCATTGTACACCATTGTATCCATACACAAGCCCTCACCTTGCCTCATGTGAAAACTACTTAGAGCTTCCTTGCCCTCACCATTCTCCTTCCAAACATATGTGGCATCCTAAACTACAAACATTGATACATGGAAAAAAGCACTCTATATCCAAGCGCTCGAAAAAAAACTTAGATTAAGTCTAATCCCACCTACAAATTTTGAGGTTTACTTCTAAATTCTAGATTTGTAGTTGAGAAAACACACAAAGCTCAGAGAAATTAGTAGGGATGAATTATATATCAAAGGGGAGGCATACAATCATCATACATGCAATCTGAGAAATTCAAATATAAAAACTTTCAAAGATAGTAAATTTGTCTTTACAATTCTATCATATGTAGGTGTTTTAAATTTCAATCTTTTGTGGAATTCTCTAAGAGCCCTTGATCGCAACCTCCAAATTTAGTAAGAACCTTCAAAGGCAAATCCCCAGATTTCATAGACAAATTTTAGGAAAATCATGTAAAGACCTTTAAATATAATTTTCTCACATGTAAGTTTTTCAAGTTTCTGAAACAGAGCAATATGTATATGAGTACTCGAAAAAAGGCTAGGTCTAGTGTAATCCCACCTACAACTTTTAAATTATAGATTTGAAGGTGAGGAAACCCATGAAGTTTATCGAAGCTTAGTGTAAAAACACTCAAATAGACATAATCTCAAGGCACATCTATAGATTTTCTAAGCTTTTGGGAAAATGCATTTGTTACCATATACATGTGGTAGTGATGTGTGTGAACACACTAGGACCGCCGGGGCATTTTTTCCCTCTTTAGGAGGTTTTTTCCCCCGTGCATTGTATATACGCCCATCACTCTAGGGCTATCTATCATTCCATTGCACACTAAGTAACACACTCTCTATTATGTGCCTTGAGCTTCCTTCGTCTTCTCCAAGCTGTGTGTGTTTCTCTGCAACCCTAATTCCAACAATTGGTATCAGAGCAGGTCACGTCCTCTCGGGCTTAGTCGCCAGCTGCTCCAGCACACGCCTGCTCACTTTCTCCGATTTCAGTGAGCTTTGGCGAGCGTTCGCAGGTCGACAAATATTTTGGGGGAGCTCGAAGAGCATGGTCTGCTCAGAATTTTGATTTGGGCTCATTTCGGTCTCCGTTTCCACTACGGGCAGTAATGCACAGGCTATTTCGTCATTTTGTGCAGATTTTTTGTCAGTGCCATTTTCTGCATAACAGGTGCCTTATAGTCTTCTACGGTTTGTGCTATATAGCACAAGTTGTTCCCGCTCCATTTCTCCTGTTTTCGGGCAGTTTTCACATCAGGTGCAGCATTTACCATGGCTGACAACAACAACACAGATGTGTTCAAGATGTTTGTTGCTGAGGACAGGTTGGATGGGGACAACTACCCTATGTGGGCTTATATGATGCAACATGTTCTTGTGTCAAAAGGTGTCTGGAACATTGTGCAGGGCATTGATGTACGTCCTGGTTCTGAAGATGTAGGCGATGTTGAGGATGTTGTAGGTCTTGCTGCAAGGATTGCAGCTGTTAGAGTTGTTTTGCCTACGGCAGAACAAGCTCGTTGGGATGTTAAGGATGCGCAGGCTCATGCATTGATTGCGTTGTCTGTGAAGCGCACCATTATTCCTCACATCCGTTCAGCAAAATCTGCAAAACAGGCTTGGGATATTCTAGCAGGTCTTTATGCAAGCCGCAATGAGGCTAAAATTGCTTTGCTGCGTAAAGAGCTAGAGTCGAAGATTATGCATGAGGAAGATGATATGGACACTTTCCTTGCTAGTGTCAAGGATATCAATGAGCAACTCATTTCTGCAGGTGAAGTCATTTCGGACAGTTCCCTTGTGCAGACTGTTCTTGATGCCTTACCAGATTCCTACCAGACTTTTGCTAGTACTTGGAGACTCATGACCCAAGGAAATCCTGAAGTTGTCAAGTTTGATGCATTATGCACATTGCTGTTGCAAGAGTCACTTTCTAGAAAAAACAGGACTAGGCAGCGTGCAGTTGAACAGGCTTTTATTGCTTCTCAAAGAAAGGGTGGTAACAGTAATGCAGCCACTTCTTATGGTTCTGCTGCGAGTGGCAAAAATTATGTTCCTAATGCTTCTGTTGGCAGCACTTCGTCTGGCAATTCTGGTGATAAGGGCAAAAAGAAGATGCGTTGCCATTATTGTAAAGCCAATGATCACTTGATCAAGTCGTGTCCTAAGTTGAAGGCCAAAGAGGCTAAGAAGAAAGAGGGTGGTTCCACTACAAATGCTGGTTCCACTACAAATGCAGCCATTGTTGAGTCTTCTGTGAAAGGAGATTGTGATGCTGATGTTGATGCAGAATGGGCTTTTAGCGCAGAGTGCACTTACAATCCTACTGTCCATGATGCATGCTTGTCAGTTGCTGCAGATTCACATGTGTGGTATTTCGACAGTGGTGCTACAAAGCACATTACCTCACATCGTGAATTGTTTACCTCTCTCGAGTCTGTCCCTCATGGGAATTCAGTCACTTGTGCCAACAACGCCTCTTATCCAGTTCAGGGAGTTGGAAAGATTGTGCTCACTGCTGCTAATGGCAGTTCCTTCACACTTGTTGATGCACTTTATGTACCTGGGATCAAGAAGAATCTCTTGTCTGTATCCGCACTTGCTAGACTTGGACTTGTAGTCAAATTTGTGGATGACAGATGTACAGTTCATGATCTCAGTTTTGGTGATGAAATTGTTGCATCTGGGCTTTTGTGCCGTGGGCTGTATAGGCTCACTTTGTATGACAAGTGTGGACAAAATTTTGCAAATGTTGTTGCAGATTCAAGGGCTATTTCAGATGCAAAACTTTGGCATGCACGTTTTGGTCATCTGAATTTTGCCAGTTTGCTGCGTTTGCAGAAAGCTGATATGGTTGCTTCTTTGCCGCCTCTTGAAGCACCTGTCAAACATGTTTGTGAAGGCTGTATTCTGGGTAAAATGCAGCGTTCTAAGTTTCCAAAGGATGGTTCAGTTAGGGCCACATGCAGGTTGCAGCTTGTGCATAGTGATGTTTGTGGGCCCATGCAAACTCCGTCCTTGGGCAATTACCTGTACTTCGTGACTTTCATTGATGATTACTCCAGGCATGCATGGGTATTTCCGCTTAAAGCGAAGTCCGAAGTTTTTATGTGCTTCAAACAATTTTTGGCTATGGCTGAAAATGTCTCAAAATGTACTATGGGCACCCTCAGTTCCGATCGAGGGGGGGAGTATATGTCTCATGAATTTAATGCATTTCTGGCTAGTCGTGGGATAAAACACCAATGTACAGTGCCTTATACACCTCAGCAAAATGGTGTTGCTGAGAGGAAAAACGGGTCACTAACGGAAATGGCACGATGTATGGTCAAAAGTCAAGCTTTGCCGCATTCTTTTTGGCTTGAGGCCATCATGTGTGCCACCTATGTACTTAACAGGTGTCCTACGAAAGCTTTGCAGTCTATTACTCCATATGAAGCATGGCATGATAGAAAACCTTCTATTGAGCACATGCGTGTTTTTGGCTGTTTGGCATATGCTTTGGTGCCACAAGTGCAGCGCAGAAAATTGGATGATAAGGCTGTCAAATGTATTTTTGTTGGTTATAGTGCTGAAAGCAAAGGTTACAGGTTGTATCATCCGCAAACAAAACGTATTCTGGTTTCACGGGATGTAGTGTTTGTGGAAGATTCTGTTCAGCCCTTGCTGTCATGTACTAGAGACAGTAATGTAAGCTCACAGGACATTTATGACACTTTGTTGCCTCTTTTCAGTGGTGGAAATATGAATGTAAGTTCCAATGAGGCAAATGTATAGCCTATGGGGGTTTCTGAAAATGTTTTAGAACAGCCTATTACTGATGCAGATGTACATGATGTACTTGATGAGGAAAGGGCTGAAAATGAGCAGGCTAGAGGTATGCCAAAATGGCTGGTGCACACTTTGCGTGACAGTAAATTGGATGCACCTTTATCTAGTCGTACTCGTTCAGGCTCTCACCATGCATCTTATGCATCAGATTGTTATGCTTTGGCTGTGTCTAGTTTACATGATGTTGAGGAGCCTCTGTCTTTTGATGAAGCACAGAATTCAGAAAATTGGATTGCTGCCATGAAATCAGAATATGATGCACTTATAGAGAATGACACATGGACTTTATGTGATTTGCCTCCTGGCAAAAAGGCCATTGGTACGAAGTGGGTTTACAAGTTGAAACGCAAGCCGGATGGTGAGATCGATCACCATAAGGCTCGACTTGTTGCAAAGGGTTATGCACAACAAAAAGGCATAGATTATGAAGAGACTTTTGCTCCCACTTGTCGTATGACTACTGTGCGTTTTCTATGTGCATTGGCAGCTCATTTTGGTTGGGATGTACATCAATCAGACATTGTTACTGCTTTCTTGAATGGTGACATATTTGAGGAAGTTTATGTAACGCAGCCTCGCGGTTTTGTCATAAAAGGACAAGAGGACAAAGTGTGCAAATGTAAGAAGGCTTTGTATGGGTTGAAGCAATCTCCTCGTGCTTGGTATGAGAAAGCTGACACTCATTTGGTTAAACGAGGCTTTCGTAACAGTCCAACAGAAAGCACATTGTATGTAAAGCGTGAGGATGATGTATTTCTCATTGTGGTTTTTTATGTTGATGATTTGCTGATCACTGGACCAAATGAGAGACATATTGCTGAATTTAAGGCTGATTTGAATGCTACTTTCAAGATGAAAGATTTGGGGCTGTTGCATCATTACTTGGGTATACAGTTTAAACAGTGTGATGGTGGTATTGCCTTGTGTCAGACAAGTTACATAGAGACATTGCTATGTAAGTTTGGACTTGAGGATTGCAAACCTATTGCCACTCCCATGGAAACAGGTTTGAAGTTGAGTCTACATGATGCTGGCGATCCTGCTGATGTCACTCTTTACCAAACTGCTGTTGGCTGCCTCATTTATGTATGCAACACGAGGCTAGATATTCAGTTTGCAGTCTCGCAGGTCAGCAGATTTATGCATACCCCAGGGTCTAAGCATTGGCAGGCTGTCAAGAGGATTTTCCGCTACCTTAATGGCACTTTACATCTTGGCTTGTTTTATCCCAAGGGGGGATCATTGCCGCCAGACTTACATGCTTTTTCGGACTCAGATTGGGCTGGTTGTTTTGACACGCGAGTGTCCACAAGTGGTTTTTGTTTCATGCTTGGCAGTTCATGTATATCATGGTTGAGCAAGAAGCAACCTACTGTGGCCACTTCGAGTTGTGAGGCTGAGTACAGGGCAGTCTTCACAGCTACGGTTGAGTGTGTATGGCTCAGACGCCTTATGGCTGACTTGGGTGTTGGACAGGACACTGCCAACACTATCTACACTGACAGTCAGAGCGCATTGGCAGTTGCGAGGAACCCAGTTTTTCATGCTCGCACAAAGCACATTGAGGTGCATTACCACTATGTCAGGGAGAGGCTCTCAGCAAGAGAGATCAGCTTGGCTTATGTGCCAACACAGGACAACCTTGCAGATCTTTTCACAAAGGCATTGTCTCGTGAGAAGCTTGAAGCTTTCCGCAAAGCTTTGGGCTTACTCCCCTTTGTGGACTGATCCTGTCCTCAGAGCATGGCACTTCCCTTTACTCATGTGCCAGCTCTCGTTCACCGCATCACTCCAGGGGGGATTTGTTACCATATACATGTGGTAGTGATGTGTGTGAACACACTAGGACCGCCGGGGCATTTTTACCTCTTTAGGAGGTTTTTTTCCGCCGTGCATTGTATATACGCCCATCACTCTAGGGCTATCTATCATTCCATTGCACACTAAGTAACACACTCTCTATTGTGTGCCTTGAGCTTCCTTCATCTTCTCCAAGCTGTGTGTGTTTCTTTGCAACCCTAATTCCAACAGCATTATGTATCGAAGTGCTAAAAAGACTTAGGTTTGGTGTAATTCCACCTATAGATCTGAGATTTATCTCTAAATTCTAATTTCAAGGTGAGAATGCTTAACAAAGGTTTAGTGTAATCCCACTCACAAATTTTGAGATTTACCTTAAAATTCTAATTTGAAATTGAGAACACCTACAAAGTTCAAGCACAATTTTTTAAAAAAACATAGTCAACAGTTTACTGTGCCTTCTATCGTTGTCAACTTGCAATTGCTCGCCACCCGTCCTACATTTTTTTCATGTCCTAGATTCGTTATCTTGGGCTTACTAGATTTTGTTCGTCATTGGCTATGGGACCAATTGCATCCTCTCTCTCTCTCTCTCTCTCTCTGCCAAAGTACTCACTATTTTCTCTCTTGCCATTAAATCCCCACATATTCTGTCATTCTCTCTCACCACTGAGTAAGAGTCTCTCTCTCTCTCTCTGTCTCACACACACACACAGAGGATGCGGACAATTGTGATCTCACATTCTCTCTCTCTCTCTCTCTCTCTCTCTCTCTCTCTCTCTCTCTCTCACACACACACACACACACACACACACATACACACTCTCTCTCTCTCTCTCTCTCTCTCTCTCTCTCACACACACACACACGCACGCATGTGCGTAGACAACGGGTAACTGTGATATCTTGTTCTCTCTCACACACACAAAGAGTGAGCACTCTAGCTACTCTCTCTCTCTCTCTCTCTCTCTCTCTCTCACACACACACACACACACACACACACACACACACACGTGCACAAACAAACTTGGGTGTGCGCATAGGCTTGCTCAGCTAGATTGGACTCTCTCTCACACACACCACCAAGAATGCCCAGTCACACTGTAGGTTGAGATTCGAGTCTCATACGCAAACATAGCCAACGGCCAATTGCGTTTCTGCTTCTTCTTCTTCTTCTTCTTCTCTCTCTCTCTCTCTCTCTCTCTCTCTCTCTCTTACACACACACACACACAGTAACACATGAACACCACATACACACATCATGGACGCGAACGCATGCACGAGCAGTTGTTTTGCAGGTGGAGATTGGACTGATAACTTCAAGCACTGAGGTCGTCAGACTACAGGTTATTTCATGGAGTTCCCAACGTGGACATTTGTGCAAGCTCCAATGGATGACACGTGGAAGGCCTCTCTTTGCTTGGAAAATTTAAGCTCCATTATATATGTATAGATTTACTTTAAGATTATTTTGATCAAGAAAATTCTTTTGGCAGTCTCTCTCTCTCTCTCTCTCTCTCTCTCTCTCTCTCTCTCTCTCTCACACACACACACACACACACACATGCCCTTCCATTTTGGGGCTATTCGAGACCTTCAAGCATTGAGATCGTCAGGCTCCACGTTATATCGTGGAGTTCAAAACATGGATATTTGTGCAAGTTGCAATGGATGACATGTGGAAGGCCTTTCCTTGCTTGAAAAATTTAAGCTCCATTATATATGTATAGGTTTACTTTAAAATTATTTCAATCAAAAAAAAAAAACACTCTTTGAGACCTCTCTCTCTCTCTCTCTCTCTCTCTCTCTCTCTCTCTCTCACACACACACACACACACACACACATACTTACATACACCCTTCCATTTTGAGGCTATTTGAGATCATCGTTAGTGTATTAATTGGGATTTAGTGTATTAATCAAAAAATCATAGTTAGATTCCAAGTTCACCTTGAAATAAATCGGCAAAATTTTGCTAGTGTGCATACAAACAATTTCTTAAATTCTAACAAAGTTGAGCCACCCTTCAATCAAGTAAAGTTAGAAAAGTAGAGTCAAACCTTTTTCTTATACTTTGGAAGTTTAAAAATTGAAGGCCTCAAAGGTTTCACAAGTTCCAAGATTCCAAGCTTTAAAGAAATGGGACATTTTGTAAGGTTTCCTTTGAATTGAAGCAGTGAGTGACACGTGGAGGGTCTCTCTTTCCTTGAAAATTTAAGCTGCATAATATATAGTATAGATACCTCCTTGACCAAAGGGCCATTTCACATGGATGTTTGGTTTGCAACTCAATGTCAACCAATTGCAATCATTTTTGGTTCACGTGATACATATTTTTTTAAAAATCGAAATTAATTCACAACGAGTGTCCACTCATGCTCTTGCTCAAGAGGTCGAGCGATCAAGATTCCGCAAAAAAGAATAAAGGACTTCATGCATAGAAGTCTATTTTTTATATGCTCAATCACTAAAAGCCAAAAATAAATAATTTTTACTTTGTGCACGACACTGGTAGTGGATGGCTCTTCCTCCCTCGATTGCTAGTTGCAAACAAGTGTACAACTCATGCATGGATTGGCTATGATGAGGTAGCCGATAGTTGTTTGACAAGCAAAAAGAAACGATGGCCTCGCGTGCACATCAAGTGGACATCCATATTCCCCCTGGTAACTTTGGCAAAGCATAAGCCAACTACAAAATTTCACACAACAAGCAGCATGGCAGGGTTTTGAACTTTGCTAGTCCATATCATTTCCAGATGTATTTCCATTCGGCCAAAGCCAATTTTTTATAGAAATTGGGATGCCTTTTACCTAAAGCTTAATGTGACAGTGTCTTGGCCACAAGTAAACGAAGATCGGAGAAAGTGCCCAAAGTGACACAACCCTTGGAATCATACTCTAATCTCATTTTGAATATAAATTAAGTTTGAAATTTTAAGTCCATTGTGGCCATCATTGACATCAAATGACATGCCAAATTTTGGCTCGGGGTGTTGTAGACGATGGGAACAAACCCTAGTTGAGAATCAAATCAGCAGTATGAGCTAGTAATTACCGAGCCCAGTTACCACAATAATTGTACAGGGAACAGTCAGTCAGAGGCCCAATCCAACACCTATAAATAGGGCCCATTACTCATTTTGCGGGATCTATTGTTGCCATTGGGATTTTTTATTGTCACTAGTCATTCTTGAGTTTAGTCTACTCTTGTACTCTTTTGGCACTTACTCTGAGTATTACTTGGCTCTCATTGTTGTACTTGATACTAGTTGTACCCTTACCTGAATTTACATTTCAGTTCTAGTTCTTGTATCAATCTCTTATCTCCATTTCAGTTCAATCTTTTTATGATCTTGTATCTGAAGTCTGCTTGCCTGATTTGATCTGACAAACTCTAACAATCCAACCAGGAATAACTGTCAAAAGTGACTAGCTCATTCCATTTTGGCGATCACGATGATGGCCTGAATAGCTCTTGACAGAGAATCTATGTCCTAGTTGGGTTTTGGAGTTAGTTGAATTCAGTCATGCCCCCTAGAAGAGTTGAATGTGGTCGAGGGCAGACAATCAGATTCATGGAGGAACCAAATCGTGCCAATATTATTCCAAAGGATTTGGAGCGAGGATTTGACACTGACACTGAGCTTGGAAATGAGACGGATGTCAACTTGGATCGGTGCAGGATGCTGAGGAGATGGAGGATTCCCAACATTCTCACCAGTCCAAGCGCAAGCATTCAAAAAGAGCAGAGAGGCACTCTCGCTCCAATGGATCTCAGAGCTGACTCGACAGTTGCACAAACCCTTTCAAAGAAAGGAATGAGGGCTTGGTTCCTCAGTGGATTCAAAAGCAAGAAAATGAGGGAATAGGAGGTTCGAGCCCCGACCAAGAAGTTTTATGATCTGGTTCAGAGAGCATAAAAACTTCAACAGCAAGCTAAGAAGGAAAAGGGTCATAAGAGTAGAAGAAATTCCAGTGGCAATGACACAACAACTGAGGAGTCAGAATCAAGCTCCACTTGTAGCTCATTTGATGATGATTCAGATGGTAAGGCTAAAGGCAAAAAGAGAGGATCATGGACGAAGAAGTTGGAGGAGATGTCGGAGCAAATAGCTGAAATGGCTAAAACTAGACCCTCATTGAAGACTATGTTGGAGGTTTGTGGCTTTGTTGAGAAATGAGGGCCATATCGATGTTAAATGGAGTCCATTGCATACACTTTTCCCTTAGTCGGTGGAAACTCAAAAATGGCATCACCATTGTAACATTTAGGAATCTTTGTCACCTTTACAATAAGATCAATGTCGGATATGATCTTTGTTAAGGTGTTCTTCTTTGATGTGGACCTCAAAATATCAGATTATTTCCATATGTTGCAAGTGGTGAAGCTTGCAAACAATCTTGGGCTGACACATGTTTCCCATCGGGGGTGCTCAAATCAATAAATTTTGTTGTGCTTGGTTCAGATACTAAAAGGGTGGTAGCAAAAAGGCTATAGGAGATGATGTTGATGATGGCGCTTCAAAATTGACTTTGTAAACACTAGACAAGCACTCCTCTAAAACGTATGCACCTTCTCCAAGATGATTGATAGTACGTTCCAAAGGCACATATATCTGCTTTGTTCCAATATTAATAATAGCATCTAAAGAAATAAATTTGAAAGGAGAAGCTTGATCAAAGAAAAAAATTTCAAGTATAATAACTTTTCCATTAGAAAATGGAAAAGATTGAACAAAAGCAAGGAAGTTGAGAGTGCAGGCTATAAGAGAGATAATGTTTAGCAAATTTGGTGAGAGATAAAGAGTATTATAGCATAAGATCCTCTTAAAATTAAAAGAGATTAAGTAGCCATTAAGATTAATTAAATAATATTTATTTTTTATTTTTTAAAATATTAACTTTTTTAAAATAAAATCAACGCTCTCTCACTCTCTCCCCCCTTAATATATTTAAGGTCTCCATTTCATTTCAATATTCTCTCTCTCTCTCTCTCTCTCTCTCTCTCTTCATTTCATCTCTCACTCTCTCTTCACCCCCACCAATCTCTCTCTCTCTCTCTCTCTCTCTCTCTCTCTCTCTCTCTCTCTCTCTCTCTCTCTCTCTCTCTCTCTCTCTCATTGTCTCCCTATGGGGACGGCCCCATGAAAGGGCCCACGGATAGCCCCATTTGAGGGCAATTCACATGGACTGCCACACACATTTGATGCCGGCCCGTGTGGCATGCCACGTACGTAGTAAATGCTCATGTGGTGAGCCATGTGGACCAATGCTAGTCATGTGGCTAGCCATGTGGATTGCGGATGACCCACAAGAATGCCCCACGGACAAGGTCGTCCATGGTCCCAACCACAGGGCCGTCCCCATTGACTGCACATCCACAGAGGCAACATGCATGCCCCCACTCCACATGGACTTGCATACGTAGGCAACCGTTACCCCCCCCCCCCCCCCCCCCCCCCCCAATATAAAAGAGGAGTGTCTCCTTACACTCCCCTTTTCTCTCACACTCTCCTACTCTCACTCTCAGACTCTCAAGCCTCTCTCTCTCTCTCTCTCTCTCTCTCTCTCTCGTATCGGTTCAAAATGCACAATTTTCTTGCTAAGGACAGTAGAGAGCGAGTTTCAAGAGAAGCGGATTACAAAGCAAGCTATGACATGGCACTAAAGGAGACCAAGAACTTCTTTGTTCGGAGATAGCGATCGTCACCGATTCCAAGAACGGTGCGGACTACTTTTGAAAGTGTATTTCATTTGTGGCTTGGGGAGAGAAGGGTTGCAAAATGACCCCCTTCAGAGTGTCTGAGGTTGCGCACACACGCATCAGTCCTGTGGAGTAAGTTTTTTTTGCTTTTAATGTATTGTTTTTTTCAATGATTGTCTAAGATGGTTTGGTTGACATATTGTCCAAGAGCAAGGTTTTCATGATGGAGGCATCTATTCCAACTCAAGAGAAGCCGTTCTTGCAATGGCTAAGAATGCATGTCTATTGGTGGCAACTGGAAAGGTAGGTGTAGTAACATTAGAGTATGGGATAATCTATATGAGCGCACTATTACTACTGCTTGAAGTGTAGGGGTGTATTGAGCTTGGCAGAAAAGATGGAATCCGATAACTCAATGGTGAAGAAGCTCCATGCACGTGCCACACGTGATTATGGTCTATCTCTTGGAGAGGCAATGTAGGCTTTATGATAAGACCACTTTGGCAAGGCTTTGTGCAATGGAAGACAACCATATGAGCCATACACAACAGAGAGGAACAATCACACTTTGTACGCATCGTGTGATGCCTACTATACATGTATTCAAGTATTGAGTTTTATTGGGGTGTATGATTCATATTGTATGTTTTGGTTAATGGAGTCAAAATTGTAATTTGTAGATGGTGGTTGGGCACCCTCAAGAAAGGTTTGCGTAGTCCATACCCTGTGCATCCTAGAAATGCATGGGTGGAGTTTGAGAGAGAGGAGAGTGGGATCTATCCCAGTGAGTGGATAGACAAACCCCATGGTAAGGATACGTGGAGAGATTGTCCATGGTTCTTGGACTATATCAATGGTGAGTTTCCCAAAAATGAAACGGAAGAATACAATGGTAAGTCATCTCCTTCTTATGCAATCAATGTGGTACTCGGTTGTGTATAGTGTCCTCACTAATTTTTTGACTTGCAAAATTACACAAGAAGGTTAGGGGGAAGGGCAAAAGCAAAAGTTTCACCATCAATCAGCCTCTCGATGCCCTTTCTCCTAGCATGGCCAGGGGATGTCCAAGCCCAAACATAGCAGCTACATGACCATCAAGTGGAAAGAAGAGAGAATGAGTGATCATTGAAGAATTGGATGAGTTATCAAAAGAGCAGTAGATTAAAAGGAGTGAACAAAGAGGTTGTAGTTCAGATTCTAAGGAGGGTGACTCCGAGCAATGCTTGAAATCATGGAGGTCAAGTCCATCTCGTGTTTCAAGATCCAATGGTTTGATACGCACAACCTCCTTCATTATTGGGAAAAGCGAGGGCAGCGACTCACTTTTAGCGAGGCCTTCTGAACCACTTGCTTCCTTTCCACTAGATAAAGAACACAACTAGAAGTCAATGCATGATGTTTAAATAAAATTGGTTCCCAATTGTCACATTTTGGATGTGGAGCAGTCTTGGCACACTCTAACACAGACATGATACAAATTGGGGGGTTAGAGTGGCACTTGTACATCTTGCAGTCCTCACTGATGTAGACCACCTACAGAAGGCACTTATGGACACAAAAAGCATCCTTGAGTGAGTTTATGATGCCTTATTGTCTAATTTCTATTTTAAAGTCATTGGGAACTCAATCAATCTTCTCCCGCATGGTCTTATGCATCGCATGATCCTTTGAGTGTTCCATCATTTGGTGGGGTCCCTCTCTCATACTGGCCAAATGGATCCTGATCATCGGCTTGAAGGGGTGAAACTTGTGTGGACAAACCTACCGACACATTGCAAACTTAGCGCTGGCATTGGCAGTGTCTCCCATTGGAATGTATCCTCTGTCAAGATCACCGCCAGTGTGTTCACCCTAGCTACAGAGTTCTTATTGCCGGATGGTGCAGTTGTGATGGTGTATCAAGCAGACCACTTGGCCCCTAGCCATGTTCACATGAAGATTTGACGAGCTTCTAGTTTCTCCATTGTACGATCACTACGCCAGAGATGTGGTAGCCGACAATGATGATTTTGATGCCAATAGTGAGATGATATGGAAACCATTCCAAGAGGTGGTGTAGTGCCGCTTCGCTCCCATGACGAGAAAATAAGCAAAGGAATGCCGGTCAAGTGTATTTGAATCCTACACGATTGTTCAACAGTTATAAGGGCTTGCTACCAAGCCAAAGCTAAAAGTGTATCATATGGGGCTTTAAGGGCCAAAAGATGTCTTGGTAATGCCAAACAATGAGTGTGCTTAATGTGGTCATAGCTAGTTAATCCAAGTTGAAGTACTCAAAAAGCTCTATATGCATGTCTTTACGGCTCATCAATCGGAGCTACGGATAAGAAGTTATGTCAATTTTAAGTTGAGTCGGTAGCAGATCCATACCAGATTGGGCAACTGCAGCTGAGGTGACAAAAATGATGTGAATGCGTCGAGCTGAAGTGCTCATTTTGTGGAGCGCGTAGGTCTTTTCAGATCGGATTTACAGTTGCCAAGTTATTGACCGTTAAAGTATCATCGAGGGCCGGGTTCGAATCGCCCTGGTCGCCCTGATCAGTCACATTCATCTGGCTTAGTACAGTGTGGTGCCGATGTGTATGCAAAATGTGGGCCGATGCGGGAGCAGTAAGTGCTTGAGGAGTATCATGTCTGAAATGACGTCTTTTGGAATGCAATGATTACAGGCGATGCCTTGGCCAGTATATGTACAAAAATAATGCGGGAACTAAAATTCTCAGTGATATTATCATGCTTGGCATTGCCTTGGCCGAAATGTATACCCAAGTGTGGCCGCCCATTAAAACCTAATGACCACCCATGCTCAAGGGCCATAGCCTAAGGGCCATTTTTAAAAAAAGGGCCCGCCCAATACATTTAACTAAAGGGCGCCCGCCCAATAAGGGTAAAAAACAAAAGGTTTTTAGTGTGAAGAGGAAATAAAAGAAGGGCCATGGCGTTCAAAACCGCAAAGATGGTGCAGGAAAAGAAGATCGGCTCGTGTTGGGCGCTAGGGTGCTCGGACGAGCCCGTTGCTGCAGAAGCGAAAGATGATCAAAAGACGCTCGCGATCATTTTCGGAGCCACTCCCGCCGCAAACGGCGCTGGTCAAGTTTCAACCCTACCACGTCATCAAGGGGAAGGACCCATTAGCGACGTCGCTAATGGGTAAGCCAATTATAGAAAAGGGGGGCATGCAACCTACAAAAGGGGTCGTGTGGTTAATTGAGAGTCTCCTCCTCATTTTTCTTGAAGCTCTCTATCTGAGAGAGGAAGAGGAAGCTCTTAAGCTCTCATAATCTTCCTTAACCCGAAAACCAAATCTCCTAAGCCTCATTAAAAGCCTTAAGCAATCCTAAACCTCTCGAATCCCTCAAGCTTAAGCCCATAAGCCATCCTTAACCCCTCTACTTCCATAAGCTTAACCTCTTAAGTTCTTTTTAACCTCTCTTTAATCTACTCTAAGCCAAGCCTATTCGAGTTTCTATTTCCAGAAGCCAAGCCTAATTGCATTTCTATCACTATAAGCCAAGCCTAATCGAGTTTCTATCTCCTAAATCGAGCCTAATCTTTTAAGATTTCATTACCCGAGTCATAAGCTCTCTTAAGCCATCTTAAACCTTCCCTAAGCCTCATTAGCCGTTCGAAACCTGGTCGAAGCTTATTAACCATTCGAATCGGGAAGGAGAAGGCAGAGTAAGCATAACATCATCATTTTCTTGTTTAAGCATCTGAATTAAGCCAGGTTTCTTCTTGTAAAGAGCATTTAAGCCTCCATAGTGATTGTTTAACCATGGATTCTGTCGATTAACTGGAATTAGGCGAACTGCTTGTTTTAAACTATGTTGTTGTTAATTGTGTCTGCTACACCTTTTTTCCCCGCACCTCTCACATCTAGGGGCCCGGTGCCTTCCCGTCTCACCTTTCGCACAATTATCCCCCGACATTCTTGGTGAACCCGACATGAAACGAGCCAGGGTGAGCAGTGTGGTGAAGAAGGATGTCGACACCGCAAGAGGCTGCCATGCAGCAAATGAGGCAGCAATTTGCTGCTTACATGCAACAACAACAGGTTGCCCAACAATAATACAATTTGCAGGAGAGGATCCGTAAAGCTCGGCACACGGTTATCGAGAAATTGCATCGATTTGAAGGCCGGGATATTAGCAAATTTTGCAGTATCTGCGAACAGGCAATGGAAGAGAATGGAATTGATGATCAGAATGCAGTGGAAAGGTTCCATTTGATTGCGGAGCCGGAACTTAGGAGTCAAATTAAAAAGATTCAAGCGCTTCAAGGCCCGAATTGGTAGGATTTTAAGAAGGCGCTTCAGGAGGAATACTTCCTGGAGGATTTGCAAAGAGTAACCAGGCAAAGTTTTATGGAGTGGGTACAGAAGAAGAACAAAAATCTGTCTGCACGAGAGTTATTGCGGGAATTTGAGAAGAAATTCGAGCAACTATCCTTGACAGAGCAACGTTCAATGAGGGATCAGAAGGTTGAGATGTTCATTCAGGCTGCTGATCCTCGACTTTAGAAGAGTTTAGTGCAGTTGCTAGAGGATCCAATTGGAGAATTGGTCTTAACATCCAACTGGAAGGTAGTCACTGAAGCAGTCAACATGATCGTGAAATGACAGATGAGAGTTGATAAGTTGATCGTGGCGACATCATGGATGTTGCGGAGGAGGAACCTAACGAGAAAACAACCTCGACAATACCCAAAGTGGAGGAGCAAGTTCTTGACGAATTGGTAAAAGGTATTCAAGAATTGAATTTGAATTTTAAAGCTGTTAAATTTGATGGACTAGCTGCAAAGGGGTTTACATCTAAGCCTAGACAACAGCCACCACGCAAAGGCTCGGACCGATGCATGTGGTGTGATAGTGAAGACCACAAGTATGTTAAAGAATGTGATGATTTTGACGAAGCATATAAAAGGAATGTGGTGTTCTAGAAGGACAAGAAGATACACCTTAGGGCAACAGGTGAGATGCTCCACCTGAACTTCGGTAGGGGCGGCATGAAGAAGATAGTTGAAGAGATTCAGCATAATGTTGCTCTTGTGGAAGCAGCTACATATGGGCTGCAAGTATGCGGGAGGGGTGATGATGATGGTGCAGGTACCAAGGGTCAATTATGGCCTTATGCTTTGAAGACAGCAAAAACTGGACAGGTAACTTATGGGAAGCTGCGGCAAGTAGGGAATTCAATTTGAGAAACCACAAGGTGGACTGATCCACTGGATTCCCTCTCGGTGTATGCATTCATTGCGAAGTCTCAAGCTAATGAGGCTATGGTGGAGGAAAAGCGGAAAAGAGATGAAGAAGCTCCTGGGACATCGAAGAGGACAACGAGGTTCAACAGTAAGCAAGAAGAAGGTCCTGCTCCTAAGCCCGCTCCTGAAGTGGTGATGGAGGATGCACCTAAAGACAAAAAGCAAGGTAAACCTAGGGGACCCTCTTATAAGCTCAAGTCTGACATTGAATTAGCTATAGATTTAAAGAAAGTCTTTCAAGAGCGAATTCTGAATAGCAAGGTGGAGCTCACATTGGGTGATATATTGGGCATTTCCAAATGTGAGTTTCACAAGGAGATAATAGATATCATCAAAAGGAAGTGGCAGATACCAAGTGAACAGGAGCCGAAGTCAGTGAGGAGCCAGGCAGTATGCCACATTGAAGAAATTCTAGACGACTATGAAGAGTATTTGGCGAATCTTGAAGAAGAAGAAGAGTCGAGGTCTGTGGTGGCGTCAAATCCAACCGTACTTGAGGTAAGGCATGTTCATTTCAATGAAGATGAAGATAGTGAAAGCATACCAAGGAGTCACTTTTCAAGGACTCATTGGGCAAGAGCAACAACCGAAACTGTTGTAAAGCTTGGCAACAACGAAGAACCGGTCTTAGCACTCATAGATCATGGATCGGAGATTAATTTGATGGCTAAAATCTTGCACAAAAAGGGGAAATGGCCTATTGATGTGGACCATGGTTGGCGGATTCGAGCTGCCAATATGCTTCTAGGCGACCTCTATGGTGCATGTGCCAATGTTAAGGTAAATGTAGGGGATGTCTGTGATGAGCAAAACTTCTTTATACAGGAGCATTCCTCTTATCCTTTAATTCTAGGACAACCTTACATTACGACTGTACGAATGGAAACCAAAGTGCTGGATGATGGCTCGACCTATGCCAGGGTTCGGAGCTGAGATGGTAAGAAAGCAGTGCAATTCTTGACTGTATGTGTTGACCATGCGAGGAATAAGGACAGTCTATGTGATCATCCAATGTCGTAGATATGCAAGGAATTTAGAGAACACAGGTTTGCACAGGATTTTCTCTGAGTGCCATTATAAAGCGGGACTATGGTGGTAAAAGTGAGGAGAAGTTCTCGCAAAGAGAAGCTTTCTCTTTGGGGTTAACATCTGAAGGTTCAGTCTCTTTCACAAAATTTATGATTTTCCAAAGTGGGAAAAACAATATGTTTCAGGTATCCAAAGTGAATTGTAGGGTTGTAATGTGCTTGAATCCGATGATGTGATTTCAGGAGTCTTTGAAGAGGTATCTTATGTAGATACTATGTCAGAGCTTGAAGAGATCATGCAAAACAGGTTACAAAGCGGGATTGAAGTGGTCAAGGTCCATTCAATGGACATGTATGATGAGTTAAGTATATATGAAGCCCTTATGCATATTGAAGATGATTCAGGTGAAACTGTTGAAGTACAGGTAAAGACAAAATACAAGACTGCTGCAAAGAAAGTGAGGCCAGTGGCTACACTGCTACCAGAAGGAAGTGATGGGATGATCAAGGAGGCTTCTCGACAGCCTATACTCAGAGATCCAAAGAACATAGAGCATAAGTTTACTAAGGAGACACTGCAGCAAGCTGAAGGTTGGTGAAGACGGTTTCCTCAATGAAGAGGAGATCAAATGTTTTCAAGGTATGCTCGAAAAACATGGTAAAGCTTTCGCTTTTGAGCCAAGAGAGATTGGGTGTGTGGATCCGAGTGTTGTTTCACCAATGGTTATTTTCATTGTTCCACACATGCCATGGAGCTTGTGTCCTATTCCAGTTCCTAAAGCTCACTTGCCAAAGCTCATCAATTTGCTTAATGAAAAGATTCAAATGGGAATTTTGGAGCCGTCATGTGCTCCGTATTCTAATCGATGGTTTACTGTTCCGAATAAAAATGGTACATTAAGGTTTATTCAGGATATGCTTACGACCACATGCTATCAAAGATGGTGACTAGGTACTTGTCTATGACAGTAGCTTGGAGAACCAATACTCTGCTATGCGGAAAATGGTTAAACGGTGGTTTGGACCATATGTGGTGCAACATGTTTTTGAAAATGCGACATATCAATTATGTGAACTAGATGGTACTATGCTTAAGGTGCATATTGCAGGGAAATGGATCAAGCTGTTCAAGAAGCGAGAAGGCGAGATTGTTCTTGAAGATTCTCATTCAGATCCGCCTCCAGAGGATCATGTTATGTATATGTCTGATGATGATTTTAATGAAGCTGATTAAGTGCAATTGGCACAGACTGGAGGCTGTGTAGGTTCAAAGGGGGTGAATGTCATGCCGCTTTGCTCCCATGACAAGAAAATAAGCAAAGGAATGCCGGTCAGGTGTATTTGAATCCTACACGATTGTTCAACAGTTATAAGGGCTTGCTAACAAGCCAATTTTTTAGCTAAAAGTGTATCAGATGGGGATCCAAGGGCCAAAAGATGTCTTGGTAATGCCAAACAATGAGTGTGCTTAATATGGTCATAGTTGGGTTTTATTAATCCAAGTTGAAGTACTCAGAAAGCTCTACATGCCTGTCTTTACGGCTCATCAATCGGAGCTACGGATAAGAAGTTATGTCAATTTTAAGTTGAGTCGGTACCAGGTCCGTACCGGATTGGGCAACTGCAGCTGAGGGGAGAAAAATGATGTGAATGTGTCGGGCTGAAGTGCTCATTTTGTGGAGCGCATCAATATTTTTAGATCGGTGATCGGATTTACGGTTGCCGAGTTATTGGCCCCGTTAAAGTATGGCCGAGGGCCGGGTTCGAACCGCCCTGGTCGCCCTGATCAGTCACATTCATCTGGCTTAGTGCAGTGTGGTGCCGATGTGTATGCAAAATGTGGGCTGATGCGGGAGCAGTAAGTGCTTGAGGAGTATCATGTCTGAAATGACGTCTTTTGGAATGTAATGATTGCAGGTGATGCCTTCGCCGGTATGTGTACAAAAATAATGCGGGAATTAAAATTCTCAGTAATATTATCATGCTTGGCATTGCCTTGGCCGAAATGTATACCCAAGTGTGGTCGCCCATTAAAACCTAATGACCACCCATGCTCAAGGGCCATAGCCTAAGGGCCATTTTAAAAAACAAGGGTCCGCCCAATACATTTAACTAAAGGGTGCCCGCCCAATAAGGGTAAAAACAAAAGGTTTTTAGTGTGAAGAGAAAATAAAAGAAGGGCCATGGCGTTCAACAACGCAGAGATGGTGCAGGAAAAGAAGATCCGCTCGCGCTGGGCGCTAGGGTGCTTGGACGAGCCCGCTGCAGAAGCGAAAGATGATCAAAAGACGCTCGCGATCATTTTCGGAGCCACTCCCACCGCCGCAAACGGCGCTGGTCAAGTTTTAGCCCTACCACGTCCTCCAAGGGAAGGACCCATTAGCGACGTCGCTAATGGGTAAGCCAAATATAGAAAAGGGGGGCATGCAACCTATAAAGGGGTCGTGTGGTTAATTTGAGAATCTTCTCCTCATTTTTCTTGAAGCTCTCTATCCGGGAGAGGAAGAGGAAGCTCTTAAGCTCTCATAATCTTCCTTAACCCGAAAACCAAATCTCCTAAGCCTCATTAAAAGCCTTAAGCAATCCTAAACCTCTTGAATCCCTCAAGCTTAAGCCCATAAGCCATCCTTAACCCCTCTAATTCCATAAGCTTAACCTCTTAAGCTCTTTTTAACCTCTCTTAATCTACTCTAAGCCAAATATTCGAGTTTCTATCTCCATAAGCCAAGCCTAATCACATTTCTATCACTATAAGCCAAGCCTAATCGAGTTTCTATCTCCTAAACCGAGCCTAATCTTCTAAGCTTTCATTACCCGAGTCATAAGCTCTCTTAAGCCATCTTAAACCTTCCCTAAGCCTCATTAGCCATTCGAAACCAACTCGAAGCTTATTAACCATTCGAATCGGGAAGCAGAAGGTAGAGTAAGTAGAACATCATCATTTTCTTGTTTAAGCACCTGGATTAAGCCAGGTTTCTTCTTGTAAAGAGCATTTAAGCCTCCATAGTGATTGTTTAACCATGGATTCTGTCGATTCTGGAATTAGGCGAACTGCTTGTTTTAAACTCTGTTGTCGTTAATTGTGTCTGCTACACCTTTTCTCCCCGCACCTCTCATAGCCAGGGGCCCGGTGCCTTCCCGGCTCACCTTTCGCACAATTATCCCCTGACAGCGGCATGGACTCTAGACCACATTGGAGCACCCTTTCAGCATGATGTGGAGAAGAGCAAGTTCTTTGCTCGGTAAGTGCCTGGCTATAGTTTTCATTGCAATGTCTAATAATGTACATGATCTTCTAAAGGTGGTTGTTGGGTACATTCATGAAGGTTGACAACGCAGTTTTAGATTGTCTTGTTGGATGCGGTGGCTTGGCAACGGAGTGTGAGTGTGTACAATGACATTGTAGGTCAGCATCGAGCAAGATCGTTGTGTGTTTATGGCACGTGTTTTACCACAACAGCGGCTTTCAAGTGGGCTAGGGTCAACTCTTCATGTTGGTGATGTTTCACGTTCAACTCAGTCACATCCACCCACATCGCACCCATCACATTCCTAGGACTCCATGGTTTCGTCTATTCCACCCTCAAGAAGACTATCATATGTAATATCAGGTTGGCCATGCCACATCCAATCTTTCCATAAACCACTCTTTCCTATGCTACCCATGGGGCCCCCACTAGCATGATCGCCACTAGCACAGCTACCACCAGACATGCGGCCACCAAGAACTTGAACCCACATTGTATTGTTTATTTTGTTTGTATTCATTTTCTATGTAATGCCACCTTCAAACTTTGTATTTGTGCTTCTTACTATATTCAAATTTTGCAAAGGATCGATTTTTATTTTTTGATTAGTGAGATGAATGTATTTGTGATGCTAAGTAATCTTTGGTTTGAATGTAGTTTAACCAAAGCTGTTTAATCTTGAAGTGACATTTTATTCAACGTCTTATTTTATTCAAAAAGCAAACGAAGGTCATGGTGCAAATGGTCTTACAAATAAAGTCACTAAGGGTTTCCTCTAAAAATCCATAAATTCACAATTATCATTCAACAACACTTTTCTCTCTAATCTTTTTTGCAAGCTTCTCTTTCAGTCTTCTCGTGTTCACACATTCACCATGCCGAGGGGAAGCCGTGGAAAATGTGATTAGCGTGGGCAATCCGCTCAACGTGGGAATGGCTCTCAGCATGATCCACCAATCCCCCATGTCGATCCCATCAACAATGTGCATGCTAATCACACTTTGAACACTATGTTTGCAATGAATAAATTATATGCAACACAAAGTGCACACAACAACCAAGAGGCTTTTTGTGTAGCCGATGATGCCACAAAGTCCCTATTCAATGCCATGTGTGAGCTTGATGAAAATGCACCCCAACCGAAGAGGATGTCGAGCAAGTTTCTATTATTTCCCACAATGCAATAATGCTTTGAGGAAACATGGGATATTGCACCCCACAGGAGTGTGCAACGCAACCTTTGAGAGATGTGTAGTCTTGGATAGAAGTGTGGATGACATACATTGCTTTGCAAGGACAAGAAAATGGATGCAAAAATGGAAACAATGAGGACGATGACGATGACGATGGCACTAGTAACAATGACAACTAGATTTTCCCATTGTAAGCTAGTGTTAGAACAATAAGCGCGTGCACTCTGTGGCCATTTGGCAATATTGTGCTATTTTGTTTCACTCCATATCTACCTTTTTGCGGTTTTTGTTTCAATTAAAATGTTTACTTTCAAGCCTTTCAATATTAGTTCATATGAGTATGTTTCACCAATCTTTCAATGTTGTTTATCCATTGATTTATCAGGGCAAAGTTGATTTGGATTATTTTGGTTTGAAAACCCTTCAAATTTGCTTGTTGTGAATGATTTGGGTGTACCATTTGTCCAATTTGTGGATAAACTTGTTGACATAAATTATGATATTTGAAAGAGAGTGTGTGTGTAATAATTCGGGTGTGTTTTTGTCATTGTGTATGAGTGTGTATGAGAGAGGCAAAAAAGAGGAGATTTTCAAACAATGATTGTTTGAGATCATTGGCTCACTTAGTTTGATCAAGGTGTGTTCGCCAAGGGAAAACAATCTGTGAGAGAGAGAGAGAGAGAGAGAGAGAGAGAGAGAGAGAGAGAGCGGATCCTCAACTCTCAAGGGTTGATAGAGAGAAAGAATCTTTTTGGAATCTGTTCGTCAAAATCCAAGAAAGCACTCGTCAAAAAATGATCGCCATAGAAATATGTCCAGTCCATGTGAGCACCAGAAGCAGAGGAATGGTGATCGAGGAGATCTCAGATGAGTTTGGGAAGGAAGTGAAGCAAGTTAAAAAAAAAAAAAAAAAGGAGCAACAAAGAGCTATCTAGTAGGCAAAAGGCAAAGCAAAGGTGGTTGATGAATGGCAGGAGGAAAGATTACAGAGGATTTGGCAAAGAAGATGCCAGAATAGCCAGAATGCTCAGAGGCCAGAACCATCCAGAGGTTGCCGCCTCAATATTTAGGGGCTCAAGAAGAGAAGCCTATCAGAGAATTTTCTCAAGAAAAGGTAGAAAATGGACCGGATGAGTTTGTAATAGCTGCATTCAAAAGTCGGGGGCCGAGGAAATGAGGCAAGTCAAAACAAACTTGGCCGAAGCTAGAAATATTGACCTGGGGATGAAAAAAGCTGGAGAGTAATCCAAATCTCCATAAAAGGGCCAACCAGCCATCATACGCAAAAGGCCAGCTTAGTGGCACTACGAGAGGATAGTCGGTTGGAAGAGAAATCTTTCAGCTTAGACTGCAGCTCTGGTAATGAGTAGGATGAAATATATATGAAAGAGTGTGAAAGGATTCAAAAGCTTACAGTGGAACTGGATGATATCAGAAGACCTTACCTGATGCTACAAAATTCATAAGGAAGAAGAGAAAAGCAGCAACAAAAGCCATGGTAGTAGACTTATCAGCCATAAGAGACAACAAGGTTCCTATTATTCAAGTGGACTACAAAATCAAAAGGCAATGGGAACCATTGTCATGAGTTATTCTAGATGGTGGGACACGAGTGAACATCCTGGGAGAACATCTAAGATAGATACTGGGAATCCAAGATCTCAAGCCAATACCTTTCAAAATTAGAGTGGTTGATTAGAGAGTGGTTCAAGCTACTGGTCTGATTGAAAACACATAGATCAAAGTGAGGAAAGAGAAATTCAAAATCTGCTTCATAGTGATGGATTTTACAAGGATGGAATGTTGTTAGGTAGACCTTGGATTAGGACTATTGGAGCCAAATATGATTATGCAAGTCAGACATGACTGACTTTTCAAGGGCCGGCCTTGTAGAAGAATTCAGATGAAATTTGATAATACAAGAAGCTAGAAAAAGGCAATGAGGCCAAAAGAACTCTGCAGGAAGTATGGTACGAAGAAGATCAAGCGTATGCTTGCATCCATGAATATTTCTCCAGTTGTGGAGATTGATTTAAATGCTTTTTGATGGATAAAGGGCAAGCTGAAAGACAAAAAAGGCAATACCCTAACCAATTTTTAGAATCAAATCCTAATGAGAGAATAGTTTAGCTTGATGGGCGAATGCCATACCAATTTGACCAAGAGAATCTAGACTTGAGGTTAGAATCAAGGTATAGCTAGACCCATACACAGAATCCAGATTGAGGATAGAAATGGAACCTGGACTTACTGAGCTAGAAGATCCATTTAATGAATATGTAGCTGGTATTTGAACTAAAAAGGCAGTAGAGTCATTGGCCAAGAGAAAAAAGGAGGTGGTCCAAATTGGCTACTCTCATATGATCAAGAGATTCAGAAATGGAATCTCAAATTAGAGGAAAATCCCAGAATATTTAAGATCAACAAGCATCTAAAGCCAAAGATTAAACAAAAAGCAAAAAAATTGTTCCAAAAGTATAAGGACGTATTTGCATGGGAGCACACTTATCTGAAGGATGTAGATCTAGAAGTGTGCCAACATCAAATACCACTGAAACTAGATGTCAGATTAGTGAGTCTGGAAAGGTATCAAATGGATCTCAATTATGCCAAGAACGTAAAAGATGATATTAACAAGCTTTTGAAAGCCGGTTCATAACCAAAGTAGCAAGGAGTGAGTGGCTAGTTCCAATTGTAGTGGTATCGAAGAAGAATGGGAAGTTGAGGGTGCATGTGGATTATAGAAATCTTAATGCCCATATCATCAAAGATCCATTGCCACTTCCATTCATAGATATATTGTTAGACGAGATTGTTGGCCACAAAATGTAGAGTTTCATGGATGGCTATAATGGCTACAATCAACTGGAAATTGCACCAAAAGATCGAGAAAAAATGAATTTTATCACTAAATGGGGACATTCATGTATTTGGTAATGCCATTTGGGGTATGTAATGCTCCAACCACTTTGTAGAGATGTATGATGGAGATATTTAATGAGTTCTTGCATAAGTTTCTGGCTATTTTTCACTACAAGAGGTTGTTTGCACTTGTGACGTTTTTAGCGACGGAAATACATTGGGTTTTTATACTCCCGAGCATCGCTAAGACCATTGCTAATAGCATCGCTACGGAAACGTCGCTATGAGCGTCGCTAAAACCGTCGCTATATGTGTCGCTATAATCGTCGCTATATAGCGACACTTACAGGCTACCTATAGCGACGCTAATAGCGACGTTGCAGAGCCTTATATAGCGACGCCTGAGAATAAAAAATTTGGTGGGAGGGCATTCACCCATCAACCATATTGAATGTTTCAATAATAGAGTAAACCTAAATGAATCCAAGATAAGCCCAGATTCACCTTTGAAAGAAAGTGCAAGGTATAGACCCAAATTAGTAGTTGCCCACAAGACATTATAACCATTAACTCCATCATCCATAGTATTGTTTGCAAAATAAAGATACAAAACTGACAAAAGTAAATTGATGAAAGTAGATCAATGACAATTGTACACATCATAGGCAAAATCACTTGATTGTTCAGCTTTGCAAATGTAATAGTTACAACACCATTGTCATTATTGAGAAAATATACATGGTTTTCTAATAGTTACAAAAAGACGTATACACGTCATCTCACTATACATATGCTATGACAAAAGGAAACTAATGCTATCTACCTACGGCTAGACTGACATTGTCTAATTAGACATCTCATCGCGTCCAAGCGGCGTATCTGTCGGATTCTACAAAAAAAAAACAATAAGACAACTTTTTGTAAGTGTAAACATATAATTTACAAAACAATATAACAAATAGAAAAGAGTAAACCCTAATACTAATCATGCCGCTGTGAGAACTCAGAATGTCCATTAGGGCGTTTAAGCCCTTTCTGCTTGTGCACTTGCGCTCGTACTGTGTGGAGTCATGTCCTGTTTAAACCCTAATACTAACCATGCCGCTGCGAGAACTTAGAATGTCCATTAGGGCGTTTAAGCCCTTTCTGCCTTTGCACTCGCGCTCGTACTGTGTGGAGTCATGTCCTGTCATCGACCACTGTTCAAAACAAACAAAGAATCCATTATGTTAGAATTTGAAAGTACAAATAGACGTAACTACCAAACCTAAAGAGCAATGCAAAAACACTTACAAAATTGGCCTCAAATGATGCACACCCCCGTTCCCAAGTGGTGCGATCTCCCTACCTCTACTCGTGCTTTGGCTGCCTCCTTTTGTTGCTTCCACCTGTTAGGATTCTCACACGCTGCTCGCTTCGCATTCTTCCAATCTTCTTTGGCCAGCCAATCTAATATGTTCCACCCATGCTTTATTGCTTTTTGCACTTCAGAACGCTTGTGCTTGCAGTATTCGTGCATTCAAACCTTCATCAGGTCTTCATTGAAGCGGTCATCTCGTGTTGACACAGGAAACTTGTCATACAACATACTGATGACTCTGTCTTTTAATTCATTTGGTACTTCACTCCAGGTGTTTAGTATGTAGTGTCTAAACACCTAAGAGCAAAGACCGCCATGCGCGAGATCACATTCTTGCCTTCATCATCCAAGATGATGCCGTTGTTGCAGTCGACGGAGTAAGACAAGCCCTCTTGCCTATGACGCGTGAACGTGTGTGTCCCGGTAGGGGTCTCTAGCGGCGTGTCAAGTGGGGTACGGCCGTCAGGTGTCTCCATTGGAGTCTGGGCCCCGAAGCGAGGAGTGTCGACTGGGGTGATAAGGAGTAGGTAGTA
>NW_028221598.1:0-53871 GCF_014529385.1 Adiantum capillus-veneris
TTGGGATTCTGGATGCAAAGACTGGCGACGGAAACTGCAAGTGTTCGCGTGACGACTGAGTACAGAGGTCGATTCTCCGAGCAAGGAGCGACAGGTATAAGGTGTTGATACGCATTGAGAATTGTTACTCTGTGTGATTTGTTTTGCAGGAATCTCCCGTCTTACGGGAAGGCCCTTTACGGGAAAGTACAGCTTCATGCCTAAGTCCCTCACGGGAAAGTACGGCTTCGCAGCTAAGTCCCTCACGGGAAGGAACGGCCTTGTGCCCAAGCCCTTTACGGGAAAGCACGACCTACGGGTCTAAGATTACAGAATGGAGGGGTTTCCTCGGTTCTCGTGCTTGTATAAGAATTCTCCTGAATAAAAGAATACTCTTAACGGGTGGGAACCAGCCCATCTTCTGGTCCCCAATACTGTGTCGATCTTCTCCCTTCTCTCCCTTTTGCAAAGTATTATAATTTTCAGATTTCTAAGTGCTCGTGTACGCTCCCGTTTTGTGACAGTGGTATCAGAGCTCGGACTCCTCTCTTTCTCTGCAAAGAAGGACGATTCCGGGAAGAACGGGAAGAACCATGTCGGGCCAAGGGAGAAGCGTTGAAGAGGAGCTTCAACAAGTGCAAGCTCAACTTGCGGATTTGCAACAAATCTTACTGTTGCCAGATGTCCAAAAGCTTTGGGCGGAATGAGGAAAACGAATGGAACTGATGCAGCCAAGCATCCAGACAACACTGTTGGCATGAGACCACAGGAGGCAAGAGAAGAAGAACGTGCCGAGGTGCACAAAGGATCTTCGGATCGGAATGAACGGCCTACTTGAAGGAAAGGCCAGGAAAAAGCGCTCTCTCTGCTAGACGAGAGTAAGGACATCTCTATCTCATCTCCATCTTACTCTCCAGATTATACTTCTACTTCTCAATCATCTTGTCAGAAGAAGGAAGCCGCTACTACTATCACTACCCTACATCAACCTAAAGATAAGCCTCGATTGAAGAAGCATGGTCGCAAGTCTCAACATCGCATGAGAGTCTTCAAATCAGGCGACAAGGACATCAAGTTCGAAACCTACAACGGACGGAGAGACATCTCCAAAGCACTGTCCTTCATTAGACAGTTTGAAGTCGCCTTTACCAATGGGCACTTCACAGAAAGATCCAAATTACGCCATGTGGGGATGCACCTCAAGGAAACGGCAAGTAATTGGTGGTTAGCCAAGATTCTAGAAGGTTCACAGGCCAAAACTTGGGAGAGCTTCAAATCTGAATTTTATGAACAATTTCTTCCACCTGACTTCGAACAGGACATACGGAAGGAATGGGACTGGCTTGCCCAGAAGGAACATGAAAGAGTAACGACTTATGTGGACAAGTATTGGTCGGTTCTTCTGAAGGTCACTCCCTTCATGAAGATTGCCGACGAGGAAAAGAAAAGAAAGTTTGAAGCGGGTCTCCAACCGCAGCTTCGAAAGAGTATGAAGGTGTATCCGCATGATACTCTTCAGAGGATGATGGAGTCAGCAATCATTGCTTAGGATTTGTACTCAACTGGGATGCCCAGAAAGATGGAGCATAGCACTTACCGTGCAAGACAAAGAGGGGTCTACGAAGACCAAGGGGGCCACGGAAGAAAACGTCCTCCATCTAAGGACGATGATCATTCTAAGAAGCCAGAGGGCACTGGCAAGCGAACTAAGTATCTTTCTCCTACTCAACTTCAAACTTTTAGAGAGGAAGGAAGATGCTTCTACTGTGGCGAGAAAGGACTTATGAAACCGGATTGCCCGCTAAAGCAGCAACGGCAAGAACAAGCCTCTATGAGGCAAGAGAAAGCAAGGAAGGAACCCGCACCGCCAAGCTCGAACTCAATCCCAGATGTTCAAGGAAACACAGAATCTGAGAAAGGGAAGCGTCAACTTCTGAAGGGCTGGGGGTCTTTGAACAAACAGTGAGTACTGATTCTTTATGATTCAGGATCCACGGATAACTTCGTCTCCCTGGATAGTGCGGAACGATTGTGCCTCACACTGGCTCAGCTTGGCACACCGGTTACATCCGGATCGGCATTCGAGGGGTTGACAACCAATGCAACTCCCGTGCAAGGACAGCTCAATCTTCGGATTGGCGAGTACAAGGACCGCGAATCATTTTTGATGGCACCTATCGAGGGATGTGATATCATCTTGGGTATGCCATGGCACTTTCACATGACACCTATTCCCGATTATGTGAAAAAGACCCTCACTTTTGATCATGGGGGTAAGAAAATAAAGATTCATGCTGATGCAGGAGATTGGCAGTTCCCAATTGTAAGCCATATCTCCATTAAGAAAGAAATCAAGAAGCGTGTTTCTGCTTACTTGATTTTTGCACGTGAGAAGGATAAAACTAGTAGAGACTCTCTCTCTAGTTTGGAAATTAAGCGTCTTCAATTTATTGAAAAGTACAAAGACTGCTTCACAGAAACACTTCCTGATGAACTCCCTCCGGTACGCCCGGAAGATCACCGCATAGATCTCATACCGGGTAGCTCGCCTCCCAATCAACCCCCTTATCGGGTAAGTCTTACTCAGAAAGAGGAAATTTTGAAGCAAGTCAACGAGCTTCTAGAGAAAGGGTTAGTACGGCCAAGTGCTTCACCCTACTGCTCTCCAGTTCTACTAGTGCAGAAGAAAGATGGCACGTTTCGAATGTGCATAGACTATAGGTCTTTAAACAAGATCACAATCAAGAATCGCTTTCCGATCCCTCGGATTGATGATATACTTGATAAGTTGCAGGGTGCAAGTGTCTTTAGTCGCATAGACTTAAAGAGTGGGCATCATCAAATACGGATCGCCCCTGAGGATGTCCATAAGACTGCTTTCCGCACAACCTTTGGACTATATGAATTTTTGGTAATGCCTTTCGGCTTGACCAATGCTCCTGCGACGTTCAATCGCATGATGGACCGCATTTTCAGCCCGTATCGAGCTTTTACGGGAGTATTCTTTGACGACATACTCATCTTCTCTAAGTCAGAAGAGGAACATCGGAAGCACTTGGACCTAGTGTTTCAAGAATTGCGAAAGCATGAGTTGCATGTGAATGCAAAGAAGAGCGAGTTCTTTCTCTCAGAGATACACTATCTCGGCCATATAGTCTCCCACAATCAAGTGAGTATGGATCCTGCCAAGATCCGAGTGGTCGAAGATTGGCCTACTCCCACTACGGTACATGATGTACGTAGTTTCCTGGGATTATGTTCATATTATCGAAGGTTTGTCCGAGGATTTGCTCATGTAGCAGGACCACTTCATGATTTAACAAAGAAGAAGATTCCTTTCAGATGGGGATCGAGACAACAAGGAGCTTTTGATCGCTCAAGTACTTGCTAAGCCATGGACCTATTTTGATAGTGCCTGACTTAAGGAAACCATTTGAGGTTCATTGCGATGCTTCAGGCGATTGCATCGGAGCAGTGTTGAACCAGGAAGGCCATGCAGTGGCCTACGAAAGCAGACGGCTTAAGGATGCAGAGTTGCATGCATCAATCTACGAAAAGGAACTCACGGCTGTGATTCACGCCTTATCCAATTGGAAGCACTATCTTCTAGGAGCGGATTTTGTGATCAAGACTGATCACCATAGTTTGCGGTATTTTCTTACGCAAAGGAAACTATCTGAGAAGCAGATGAGATGGGCCAACTTTTTGTCTATGTTTCACTTCTAGATCCTTCACACGGCTGGGAGTAAGAATGTGGTCGCGGACGCATTGTCTAGGCGGCCAAGGGTGAACGCTATCACTTCGGTGTATCACCAAGAATTAGAAGCACTACCGGATTTGTATCCGAATGACCCAGACTTCTCCACCATTTGGGGAAAGCTACATCGTGGAGAGAATGAGTTTCCCTATTCCATTCGGGACGGTTATCTCTACCACCATCAGGCCATATGTGTGGCGGAACCATTAAGAAAGAAGATCATGGATGAAGCACACGCTTCGCCTTATGCGGGTCATCGGGGTATTCTCCCTACGACCTTAGCAATGGAAAGATATTTCTTTTGGCCTAGCCTTAAAGCAGACATTGATAAGTATGTCAGGGAATGCTTGGTTTGCCAAAAAGTGAAGTATGATCGGCATAAGACGCCTGGGTTGCTACAACCTTTGCCTGTGCCTAATGAACCTTGGGAAAGTATTGCCATGGACTTCATCATGGACCTCCCTAGAACTCAGACTGGAAATGACGCGATCTGGACCATTGTGGACAGGTTTAGCAAGCAAGCACACTTCATACCAGTCAAGAAAACGATCAAAGCAGATCATATGGCTAGGGTCTTTCTAGCACAGATCTTTAAGCATCATGGAATGCCTAAGTCTATTGTGAGTGATCGAGATCCTCGCATGGCAGGAAATTTTTGGCGTGCCTTGATGGATAATCTTGGTACAAAGCTGAATTTTTCATCTGCCTACCATCCTCAAACGGACGGGCAAAGTGAGATAGCCAATTCCACAATATTGGATATGTTAAAAGCTTATGTGTCAGACCGGCAATCTGACTGGGAGAAATATTTGCCTCTTGTCGAGTATGCGTATAACAATACCATACACTCATCGACGGGGAAAGCACCTTTTGAGATTCTCTATGGTAAGCCTTTGCTTCCACCCATCCTTTTAACTAAGGATAAGATCTTTGCAGCAGATGAATTTGCCCGGGATTTGGACACAGCCTACGGGCAAGTTAGGAGAGCTATTCTACGCTCTCAGGAAAAGCATAAGAAAGCTGCAGACAAGCACAGGAGGAATCTCGACTTAACAGTCGGACAGTTATTCTTACTCAAGGTTGAGAAGGCAAGACTTAAGAAACAAGCGTCTCATAAGGGAAGGTGGTAAAACTTTCTACCCGTTATTATGGGCCGTTTAAGATCACTGAGCGAGTGAATGATGTCACTTTCCGATTAGAGCTACCGCCTAATTGGAAGATCCATAATACTTTCCATGTCAGTTTACTCCGGCCGTATGTGGGACTGCCTTCGAGCAAGCCTAGCGCTGAGGAACCTCCTGAGGTTGAGGAGACAGAAGAAATACTCCAACCGGAGCAGATAGTAAGTCATCAGGAGCGGTCTCTCAAATCCGGGAAGAGAACACGGAAGTATTTGGTTAGGTTTAAGAACTATTCGAATCTAGATGCTCAATGGATGACGCAGGAGGAATTAGCAGCTTATCTCGAGATACTGGAGGTATATGTCCAAGCACTACAGTTGAGGTCAACTGTTTAGAAGCCAGAGGGATGTTGCTAATTGGACTATTTTCTTATTTTTAATGATTAATCTCTTTTTTAGGATATTTTATTATGTGCACTAAGAACTGTTAAAAGATTGTAGCTACAGGAACTGCCATCAAGAACGGACAAACTCTGATGTGTCATTTGATGGGTGACGGTAAACATCGCGAAGGAGTTTCCATAAGTTCGGTGGAAAGGGCCGGGTTACGAGTGCCCCTGATGTGTCACATGATGGGTGACGGGTGCATCAGTAAGGGGGCATCCCGTAGGCTAAGGAAGAAATCCGAACTGAGTAAGAAAATACGCGTAAGAACGCAAGCACAAGAATAAAGATGGGTTCAATGAAGCTTTTTACGAAAAGCAGGAACAGTCGCAGGAGGACAGATGTTTTCCCGCGAGGAGTCTGTGTCTGCATTGCATCTGTGTCGTGTCCTGCACCCGGGGACGCCTGGAATGTGTTCGTGTAGCATTGTTTTCATTAACTGAGTGAGTTTTTAAAGTTTGAACAGGTTCACACTTTATTTTATAAAGTGACCAGTCACTTTTAAGTGACCGGCCCCTTTATTAATAAAATAAAGCAAGTAAGGCTCTTATAAAAAAGCCAGCGCTAAAACCAACGCAGGGGGGGCTGAATTGTGATCTCTCTCTCCTCTCTCTAGAAAACGCGATTTTCTCTCTCCTCTCTCTAGGAGCGCCAAGCTCTGCTTTTGGACCCCTATTTCTGCCAGGTGTCAGACCCTATAAAAGGGTAGCCAGTGTTTCAGTTTGGAGATGCCGAAAGCAACAGAAAGTGCAAGCGCTGGGATTCTGGAGCAAAGACTGGCGACGGAAACTGCAAGTGTTCGCGTGACGACTGAGTACAGAGGTCGATTCTCCGAGCAAGGAGCGACAGGTATAAGGTGTTGATACGCATTGAGAATTGTTACTCTGTGTTATTTGTTTTGCAGGAATCTCCCGTCTTACGGGAAGGCCCTTTACGGGAAACTACAGCTTCATGCGTAAGTCCCTCATGGGAAAGTAGGCTTCGCAGCTAAGTCCCTCACGGGAAGGAACGGCCTTGTGCCCAAGCCCTTTACGGGAAAGCATGACCTACGGGTCTAAGATTACAGAACGGAGGGGTTTCCTCGGATTCTCGTGCTTGTATAAGAATTCTCCCTGAATAAAAGAATACTCTTAACGGGTGGGAACCAGCCCATCTTCTGGTCCCCAATACTGTGTCGATCTTCTCCCTTCTCTCCCTTTTGCAAAGTATTATAATTTTCAGATTTCTAAGTGCTCGTGTACGCTCCTGTTTTGTGACAGATCTGCTGTGCACCAACACGCCAGGGCTGATCTGATCCAAAAACGCTAGCTTTATGCTGTCAAGCAAAAACGCTAGGGCTTGGGGTTTTGCTGAGAAGTTGCCTGTTGAGGGAGTGCTCCTGCTGCCTCTTCTGCTAGAAAGTGCTAACTCTGGTTTGCTTATATATTAGCTTAGCAAAATTGCCCTACCTACTTTTCAACAAAAGTCACTTAAAAATAATAAGTGAAAAATGTCAAAAATAGGCCTATGCACTGTAAAAATGCTACTGATGGGATCTGACTGGAATCTGATGGTCATGCTTTGTGCAACCAGAGGATATGCATCTAATCTTAGTGTCTGGACATGCATGGTCTACGAACAGACTCACAAAAGTGCCAGATCACTTCCTATTCTAGACTGACTTGACTGAACTGAACCCTGATCATGTTGTAGCTTGTCCACGGACACATAGGGTTGGATGTGTCACGTGACAGAGAGAGCTCCTTTGCTTTATATGGGGGGCTCAAGAGAGCTTGTGAGAAAGCTTTTCCTTTATTTTAAAAGCTTTTGATTTTCAGCTTTTGCGGCATCCCTTGTAATTTTAAATATGTGAGCAGGCTTCTCACAACTCAGAGCATCTGGATGCAGAGTTTGAGTGTGAGCGCCTGCCCGCACTCTTGTACTTTGAACTCATTTTACTACAAAAAGAAATATCGAAAGGGGTGTCAGTCTTTGGGGCCAATATCTCTAGGCACAGAACTCCGCGGGGCCAGTGTCGAATCAATTGTGAACTGTGAACTGTTTTGAAGTATTTATTTGTGCTGTCGCGGTAGATTCTTGACTTGGAGTGTCCAAGTCTGTTACATTGGTATCAGAGCACGACCGATTTCTCTTCTACGGGAAATCCGATCCCTATTTTTTTTCCGCGGCATTTATGGCTTCAGGCAAAGATCAGTCGACTCCCTCTGCATTCGGAGATGCGGGAAGGGATCACAACGAAGATTCACGCGAGGAGTATGGCCCGCCTTGGCCTACTCAAGTGGAGCTCGAAGAGATGGAGCGTCAACGATTGATCGGCGATGCAACGAAGATGATGCTCAATTTTGCGAAGGATCCAAAATTTGCAAAATATATGAGCAAGACCTCTTTCGAGGAGATGCACGCGCAGTGGCGGCAGACTGTAGAACCACCCAAGAAACCTCCTACTCCCAGGATGTACACAGAGCAAGAATTAGAAGAGGTGGTTGATACACGAATTGCTCAGCTTTTGGACGCGCAACAAAACAAAGCTAAAAAAGCACGACAAAGAGCAGAAGAAAGGCGATGACTTCCCGGGTTATTTGGGTCGTGAGTCTACTTTTGAATCGGCAAGAAAGCAGAAGAAGCGTGTTCGATTTGAAGGAGTACCCAGTTCTTCTTCTTCTTCTTCTTCTGACAGTTCTTCTAGCTCATCCGACTCGAGCAAAGAAGACAGAAAAGGCAAAAAGCAAAGCTTCGGAAAAGGCAAGAAAAAGGAAAAGAAGTCTAAATCTCGCCCCGTATTTGACAGTTCTACGGAGGACTCGTCTTCAGATAGTTCAGACTTGAATGACAACATCTTTTATGCAAAGAAGAAGAATTTTTATAAAGCCAACCAGTATGACTTTCTGGAAGACAAAAGCAAGAAAGTCCGAGAGTTTAAAAAATGTGGACAGTCAATTAAATTTGACAGGTTTTCTGGTTATAGAGATGCTTCGAAGGCTTTGTCTTTTATACAACAGTTTGACATCGCTTTCTCTGGAGGGCGTTACTTAGAGCACTCTTAAGATTCGGAGAGCTGCCTCTTACTTTAAGGGGAATGCTCGAACTTGGTGGTCCACGCTTCTATTAAACAAGACAACGCCAGTTAAATGGCTGAAATTCAAGAGGCTTTTTATTTCTTCTTGGCTGATTTGAGAGCATGAACGTGACATACGAATTGCTTGGAACCATCTTCAAATGACCAAGAAGGATTCAGTGGACGCTTATTGCGAGAGATTCTGGAGCTCTTTTCTACCCGCCTCTTCATTTAAGAAGATCTCGTTCAAGGAACAGATTGAGCGGTTTACCTTGGGTCTACCTCAGAGATCCGAGATCACTGCTTAGAACAAAAGTTAGCTTCCATTCAGGAGTTGATGAGTCATGCGAAACGGGGTTTTGCCATTCACTATGGCAGTCTGACCTACCCCACATATGAGATCATGACGCAAAGAGCCGAACAGACTTCGAAAAATGAAAGTAGAAAGAGAAAGAGCAACCCAGAACAGAAAGACAAGGATGCACGACCCAAGGTTAATCCTCAAGAGAGGGCTCTCTACATAAAGGAGGGGAAGTGCTTTGAATGCGGGGAAATTGGGCATATCTCCGTGAAGTGCCCTAACAAGGCACCGAATGAACAGGATGAAGAAAGGCCAGAAAGTTCTAAAGCAGCTGAGGGACGTGGTGGAGAAGGCAGATAAAAAGCAGAACTGGTACCACATTGTGTGGGGCCTGAACCGAATCAAATGAATGAAAGTACAAACTTTGCTGCTTTTGGGGCAAAGTGAAGGATCAGGAAGCCCTCTATTTTCTCTTTGATGAAGGAACCAAGGCCAACTTTATCACTCGGAATTGGCGGCTCGATTTGGAATTACGCTCGATAGGCTAAGGCCACGGGCGGAGGTAGTTCCAGTGGCACCCGGACGTGATGCTTCCATTAATGATTACACCGAGCATTGGCAAACTTTGTTTGCAATGACAGGGGTGTTTAGGGCACGAGGAGTTCTACGTAATGGCCTTGGAAGGTTGACGTTCTACTCGGAATCCCTTGGTACCACAAGAACAACGCCGTGGTTGACTACCGGGTCGAGAAAGCGACTTTGACAAAAGAAGGGCTCAGAGATTGTACTTGATGAATTTCAGTTTCTTTACTCTTTTGGAGAGAGCTGAACGATGAATAAAGGTCGAATATGTTTTGACATGAACAAAGAACACCAAGATTTTCTCCACACTCAGACTGATTGCTTTTCAGAAGGCCTGCCAGGCGAGTTATCACCCGCTCGTCCTAAGGATCATACTATAGATTTGATACTCGGAATCACACCACCGAACCGAATACCTTACCGTGTGAGCCGAGCCACGTGTTCGGGACACATTGTCTCAATAGCACGAGTGTAGATGGATCCGGCCAAGATAGAGATTATCCGTGATTGGCCCGATTTGGAAAATGTCCATGAAGTTGAAAGCTTCTTGGGCTTAAGTTCTTCTTATAGGCGGTTCATCAGAAAGATTGCAGAGGTTGTTTACCCCTTTGCATTGGTCGACATTGAAAGGAGTCCTTTTCTCGTGGGGATCCACAGTAGTGACTGCCTTTCAGGAATTGAAACAGAATTTGACTACAGGATCAATTTTTGACTTTGCCCGATTTGCAGAAGTCGTTTGAAGTATATTGTGATACTTGTGGTCATAGTTTGGGTGCAGTCTTAATGCAAGAAGGCCATGTCATTGCCTACAAGAGCTGTCACAAACTGTTGACGTGTCAAAGCCTAAAGAATGGAGCCAACTTATTGATGCCGACCGAGGGGCCTAAACCCTAAGAAGAGCAAGTTACAAAAGAAGTCCTACCAACTTATGCCGTCCGATGGGGCCCCAAGTGACATAAAGATTAAAATAAAAGCAGGACCCGCAGCTGATGACGTGGCAGTTTTCGAATTGGGCTGACATGATGACGTGGCAGGCTGTATGGATTTCCGTGTTTTGCGTTGGCTGATGACGTGACAGCTGTACGGATTTCCGTAAATTACGCTGACAATTTTTGGCATTGCTTTTTGGACCAGAAGCTTTTGAGTTTGAAGGCTTTTCATGTAAAATGGTTTTCAAGCCAAGGGTCTCTAAATATGAGGTTAGAACTCATTCTCTGGCATGCTTCCTGGAGAAGGTGCAAAGTCTGGAGTACCGGCTTGTACTGTGTTGATGCAATATAAAGAAATACCGAAAGGAGCGCTGACGTTTGGGGCCAATACTCTTTGGGGTGGAATTCCGCCACTCCGTGTCGCGTGTCGTCTCTCTCTTTCAGTTCAGCTGTTATTGAAGTGCTAAAAGTCTGTTCAGTGTGTTCTTTTCTATTGGCACGTGATGCCCGTCTTGTGACAGTGGTATCAAAGCATCAGGCGTGTGCTTTTCTGAAAGCATACCGGTCCTACAAAAGAGCAAACAGAGCTAGTGGAATCTTATTTGAGGTATCTTCGGCCTCCGACCCCGGACTTATTAGCCACTCCCACCCTTACTTCATCGCGCATCGGGCGTGCTCCCTTCTTCATCGCTGTCTTACAGGGCATAAGCCATAAAGAACCCAAGACTTGGAATTCATGGATTCAACAGAATATTTGCAGTTTCTGCTCAACGAGCTTCACGACATTCTTTTGCGGCATCCTCAGCAGAATCTTCCGATGCTGCAAAGTTTTCAACAATTTTTGAGCTACTTGTTACCCCCTCTGATGCCCCAGGTGGTACCTCCTCCTCCGGCACCAGAAAGTACGAGAGCTTCCAACCGGCAACCTTCTCAACCGTCTGTTCCAATCGGGGGAGACTTCATGAATATGGTGCAGTCATCTGACCCTGATCCAATGCAACCGCCTTTGCCACTGCCATTGCCCCCACCTCCACCACCACCGCCACCAGGCTACAATGTTTGGAGCCCATATGGATACCCTTAATATCCATACCTGGGATATGTGCCTAGCCAACCCAAAGATTCCAAAGATGGTGGCACGACAATCAAATTTTTCACTTTTCCGGGGTCAAAGATCGCAAGAAAGCATTGCAGTTCCTACAGCAATTCAACAACATCTATACTTTGGGGAACTATACAGAAGAATCCAAGATTTCTCGAGCAATGGGATTTCTTAAAGATAATGCTACGCAATGGTGGAGTTCAATCGCGACACAACCGCATGCTCCAAGGACCTGGCAAGCTTTCAAGACAGTTTTTGCGCGTAGCTGCATGACTTCGATGTTTGAAGTCCAGATTTTGGCAGTGGGGCAACTTGAAAATGCTTGCCACCGAAACTATGGACGACTATAACCAAAGGTTTCTCGACGTGTACCTTCCGGTGTCCTTTAAGTTCATTCCCTTGGAGGACCAGTGCGAGCGCTACACCATTGGGCTACCATCACCATTGTAGGAATATTGTCTCTCCAAGCAAGTCTCTACCATGCAAGAGCTTATGGACCATGCCACGGTCGGCTACAAGCTCATGAAAGGAAAGTTGGAGTTTACCACAGAAGAACCTCCGGCCACTAACTAGAACTCCCGGCAACAACGAACAAATTCTTGGGAATCCCGTGAAAACCAACCTGAACGGCCTCGTCTGACACAACGTCAACGAGATGCCTTGTTACAAGAAGGCGGATGCTTCAAATGTTTCCAAACAGGGCATACATTCAATACATGTCCTGAGCGAGCCTCGACGTTGGAGAGGGAGAATGGGGGAACACGCCCGGCACAAACACAAGGGCCTCTCTATAGCTTAGGGTATCCACATCACCCCTATCCTCTCGAAAAACACCTTCAAAAACACACTTTACACTAGCAGACAACCACCTGCTCAATTTCCACTATCCACACACTCCACAAATCCGCCACACAAAGCACACCTACTGCCACGGTCTGTCTCCACCCTTGCACACGCTCACAGCCGCTCAATCTCACTCTCTCACACAAAACACTGTCGGTCCGGGGGCACACACATCCACAGCCGGCACCGATGGAAAACATGAAAGCAGGAGAAAGAGAAGGGGGGAAGGGGAAACAACAACAAGAGGGGGCAACGGCGGCTTGATTGCACTTCAAAAGGCATGTACACCCGCTTGCACTGCCATCACCATGGTCATTTTCAAGAAAAAGTTACAAAGGGGTTAGCTTGTCAGAGAACTCCACTTTGCAGGCTTCAAACGGCACCAAAAAAGCCCCTAATTTGATTAAAATTTAACTTTTATAGGGGGAGACTTTCATCTTTGGAAACTACCCTTTTATTGGCCCATCTGGCATTCACATTTGGCATCTTTAGGAAGGGGGGAACCGCTTTACTTTTTTCCTCTGCTCTCTCTTGCTCTCTTTGCACTTGGCCCACTTCTCACTTGTCTTCTTGGTCGCCATTTGGACTTTGCCCGGCTTTGAAATGGGCCCGCCCACCCCTTTGTACATATGGTGGCCCCTTACTCTTTCTCTTTGCTCTTGGACTTGTCTCCTATGGGGCTTATCCCTTTGCATTTGACTGGGCTCCTTGGCTCGGGACGACTATACTCTCCCTCTCCTCGTCTCTGCGGGAACCATCCCCTGCTCCTTGAACCCGAGCATTAGCGACCTCGCTAATGGGGGCGGAAGCTTATCCTCAAAAACACTTGGGGCCTCAAGGGTCGGGCACGGGAACTGTTCCCTGGCGGGCACGCCACGTCACTACTGCGCCGACCACCATGGCTTCCACAACGAGCTCGCCACAGGGCAAGATGGCCACCGTGCATCACTGACTAGGCGCCTGCTCGTGCCCATGGGTCGCTGAGTGCAGCTCGCACAGAGCCACGAGCCCAAGCCATAGCCTAAGTCAAAGGAGCTCGCCTCCTTCGTGATACACTACAAGGCGGCCTCGCTCTGGACCATATACTCTTCCCTTCAACCTTGTGCCTGCACATATGGGGCCTTCCAACTGCCACGTGGCAGCAGCTGGGGCGCCCTCTCCTAGAATGACCTCCAAGGCCTTGTAAAAAAAAATCTTCCACACTCATTGTTTTGGCCCTACTCTATAAGCCTGCCATATTCTACTCAAAGGTCGGTTCCCTGAGCCGCAAAACCCGGCCGACAGAGCATGTTTTTGACTTTTAACTCCCATGTGCTCACCGCACTCCGAATTCCTCGGGCCCGCGATTCGAGGCCGCAAAAAAGGTAAAAAAACGCCTGCTAACTCCTTCCTCGACATTAGCTCCCGACTTCATCTTGCTGTATCCTGTTGACCGAGTATCCGATTGACGTGCCGTCGATTTGTGCTAGCTCCACATGATGCACACTATCACCGAGAACCTTGGCAAGGCAAAAAAGATGCCAGATGGCGCATCCTCCGATGTGGTCGACTTGTTCCATAACTGGCCCTCGGAAAAACTTCTGATGGCCATAACTTGCTATCCAGAGCTCTTATTGGCAATCCGAGAGAACAGGCACGCTCTATAATTCGAACTCTATGCATCTATCTACTGACACCTGTCTGGGCTACCTGTCCCCAGTTGTCCTGTCCGTCGGGGATCTGCTACACAGTCTATCTTTGAACTGCAATATTTTGAGCACGGTGGCTCCGTTTGACGAGCCGTGGACCGGCTTCTAGAGCACACTAAACACTACATTCTAGAACACTGACTCGGCATTTCGGACACCTTCATCTGCCATCCCATCTAGACCATCCTGCAGCTCTTTTAGACTAAAAAACCGCTTTAAACATACACTTCCGCTACCCTTTGGCTGCCTAGGACTTTGTATCTGCCCTAGCCTTCTGCACTGCACCTGCTTGCGGCCTTTGCTTGGCATAGACCACTTTCTAGCTGGGACCGACTTTGGCTGCACCATCATTGCACAACTCCCTCGTCGAACATTTATGTTCGACCAAAAGCATATGTGCAAAACTTTAAAACTGGCATACTAAACTGATACTGAAAGCACTTGCAAAAATCGTAACTTTATGTACAAGCTATTTTCTCTCGCACACTGTATGCTTTAGGTGGGTTGTCCACCCCCATGACTACAATCTGATTGACATCAGGCACTAAATCCCTCTTGAAATACAGCTTGAGCCGCACACCATTCACCTTGTTCCTAAGAAGCTTGCCGTTTGCTCTTACCATCTGATAGGTCCCATTCGGAAAGGCCTTTTGCACTTTATATGGACCCGTCCACTTCTTCTTGAACTTCTTTTGGAATGTGAAATAGGTAGCTTTCATACTTCATGACCAGGTCTCCTTGTCTGACAGGTTGTGGTTGAGCTTGGCAATCTGCTTTTCTCTATGCTTTACATAGTAGTCTGCCGCTGCCTCTCTGTCCATCTGCAAAGCCTCCAAACTGGCTATCCAATCCTGTAGAATTCCTTGTTGAGTGGCATTGACACGCCACATACCCTTCAAAGCACCTAACTGTGCATGCATCAACAACATAGCCTCCTTACCATAGACTAGCTCGAATGGAGTGAAATTATAGCTACTTTGTAGGACGTTCTATACGTCCACAGACACTTCTCCAGATTTGTTTCCCACTGAGTTTCCTGCTTGTACACGTACTTTGTTAACATTTTGACGATTTGCCCATTAGCACTCTCGACTAGACCATTGCACTAGGGGTGATAGGGTGAGGAAAACCGATGCTGAATCTTTAGCTTTTCCACTAATGCACTCATGAGCTTGCTTTTAAATCCCTGACCCCTATTAGAAACTAACACCCATGGAACACCAAAACGGCAACAAATGTTATCGAACATAAACTGAGCCACCACATTAGCATTTACTTCCTTCACTGCCTTGGCCACGACCCATCTTTAAGGTAGTCAATTCCTACCACCACGTACTCCTTACCGCTTGTGGACTTTGGGAGAGGACCTATGGCATCCAGACCCCATAGCACTTTGTGCGATGATGGCACCTTATGACTCCGCTATCGTCTTTCACCTATAGTTTGACATTCGTGGCATGTTTTGCACCAGTAATGCACGTCCTTTACTATGGAAGGCCACCAAAAGCCTGCTCTAAGCACTCGAAACAGAACTTGATCCTTACCCTGATGTTCGCTTTCTTCATGGCATTGCTCTAGCACCATCCCTATCTCTTCTTTGTACAACACCCTTCTAAGCACTCCGTCACGCCCATAGTTCATGAGATCCTCACCTACCAGTGTGAATTTGCGGGCCTTCTGCACCACTTTTCTTTTCTGTAACTTGAACAAACCCTCTGAACATTGCCCTGTACTCAAAAACCCTTCAATCTCTTTTAGAGTCTCTCTGCCTGCATAAGTGGCTGGGGCCACATATAGACCTGCAACATGCACCTGTACTTTGCTACTTGCTAACTGATCCGCCTCTTGGTTCTGCTCTCTTCTCACATGCTTGAATTGAACTTCTTCAAAAGACTTTAGCATTTTCTTGATGGAAAAGAACCAATGCTTCAACGAATCACGCTTTATCTGCCATTGGCCTAGCAGTTGCTTGATGACTAGCAACGCATCTCCTTTCACCACCAACCTCAAAATGCCGAACTCTATACACTGCTTCAAACCCAAATGCAGAGTGAGATACTCCGCCTCATTATTGGTATGGACATCCTCCAAATCATACGCCTTCGAAAATATAGCTTTGCCGTGAGGGTCGTGTATCACCACACCTCCTCTTGCTTTCTGTACTACCCTTCGATACGATCCGTCGAACCACATTGTAAAAGCATCATCTAAATCAGGCTCCTCCTTAGCTTCATCTCGCACCACCCTTGGATAGGCTGGCAAATCAACGGCCTTGTTGACAAGAATGTCCGCCAAGTGAGACCGACTCGTGTGATCTACCTTGAACTCGAACTCGAACTCTTGTAGCTCCAACACCCATTTCATAATCCTCCTTCGTGGCTTCAAATGTAACACTACCTCTGGCAATAGATTATTAGCTGTCAACACAAAAAACTTGCGCACAATTAATACACTTTGAACTTCCTGCAAGCGAAGACCAAAGCCATCACCCATTGCTTCGCCTCAGTGTAGGTAGCCTCTCCTGGGCTAATCACCCTGCTTTCGAAGTATATCGGCTTGTAGCTTCTCCCTACCTTTTGCAACAGAACCGCTCCAACAGCAAGTATGCCCACTGTCTTAGACACATAGAAATCGTCCTCTCGATTGGGATGAGACACCGCCGGCAACTGACACAAAATTTCCTTAACCCTATCAAAAGTCTCCTGAGCTTCCTCATCCCACTTATAACCATACACCTGCTGAGCTCTCTTTTGAAGAGGATGCACATATTGCGACAACATCCAAAAGAAACGCGATAGATACTTCAGCTTATGAACAAACGAAGCTAAACCTTGAGCATCTGATGGTGGCTCCATCAACACCAACGCATTCACCTTCTCGGGATCAGCCTCTATACCGTTTTGCGACACCACATGACCCAACAGCTGCGCTCGAGGTTGTGCTAGCTTGCACTTCTTGGGGTTCAGCTGACCTCCTTCTTCATCAAGCCTTTGAAAGCATAACTGCAGCTTTGATAGGTGCTCTAATCTTGAATTGTAGTAGCCTATATCATCCATGAAGACCCTGATAAATCGGCCCAGGTATGGACCAAATACCCTGCTCATCCAATCTTGGAAGGTGGCATATGCATTCACCAATCCGAACGGTATCCTGCGGTAAGCGAAACAACCCCATGGAGATATGAATGTGGTCTTCAACCGGTCTTCGAGTGCGATCCCTATATGAAAGTACCCTAAAAAGCCATCCATAATCGAGTATCTCTCGTGCCCAGCCACGTGGTTTAGGATTGAAATGGCAATGGATAGTGATTCCTCTTGGTCGCGACATTCAGTGGCTTGTAGTCGACATACACTCTCCATTTCCCATTTTTCTTAGGGGTTATAACCACTGGCGAGACCCACTCTGACTCTTTCACAGGGTATATGATGCCTGCATCGAACAACTTATTGATCTCCTGCCAAAGGGCCTCCTTTTGGATTTCCCCTAGTCTTCTCAGCTTCCGTGCCTTAAGCCTATGTCCCTCCTTGAGAACAATCTTGTGCTCTACCCCTTTTGCACCACGCAAATGCTTGTACTCCGTTGCAAATAGGTTTGGATAAGACTCACACTGTTGAACATAACCCTTCTTTTCACCCTTGGTCAAATCTTCACGTAACATGCTCGAAACCTTCTCTATGCTTAAACCATGAGCTTGAGTTTGCATACCTTTTTCTTTAGGTGGGGAATCGTCTATGGTGACTCCGAACAAGTCTGCATCTATCTTCAGCATGTCGTCCTCGCTCTCCTCTTCCTCTGTGCTAGTGTAGCCTTCATCATAACCCGTCTACTCGTAGCTCGTCGTGTCGCCCTCATCTTTAACTGCCATAGGATGAGAACTGCTCTGCTTGGTCTTCAAATCAAGCACAATCTGCCTTCCCCTCTCTTTGTCAGGCAAGGTGAACACTTTGCTCTCCCAATCTTGCTTAGCACCTATTGCTAAAAGCCATGGCCTACCCAAAATGATCGGATAAGCATTATCCCCTGCTTTCATCATAGAAAAGTCTATCAGGCACTCTATGCCCATCACCTTGACCTTCACATCCTGAGCCACACCTAGACATCTGGCCTTAGTATGGTTAGCCATCCTCATGCGCACATTCGACTTGACTACTGTCTCGACTCCCGTCTCTTTCATGGCTGCTTCTGTCATGACACAAACTTGCGCTCCACCGTCTATGTAGGCTTGGACCTGCATTCTCTTTTCTATAACATCCACCAGTGGAAGGACATTAGTCGGGCTACCTACCCTCAAAGCTATGTTTTGCACCGCTTGCACATTTCCCTTAGCTCTTGGTAGCCTGGTGCTAACACTTGTGGACCACTTCCTCCTTAACTTGGATTTAAAGCTAACAGCTGACCAAAAGTAATGTTTGCTTTATTTTGAACATCACTTACCAGATTGTACTCGGGATAGCCACGCCCTAATTGGAATTCCGCTTGTTTGATTTTGCGACGCCTCCTTCTTTTGCTAGGCTCGGGCTGCTCTCTACCTTCATACACCTTCTCTTTGCCTTTGCGAGCTCTTGTTTCCCGCTCTGTCTCTGTCTCCCTCTCAACCCTCACTCTCTTATTGGCCAAAATCTCGACATCCTGCTTATCCACCCCGATGATGTTCACTCTTGGGACCTCACCTCCGTCTGGCGGAGCTAGCTGCATAGGATTCTCCATCGCTTGCTCTCTTGGACCATTGAACTGCCCTTGACCTCGACCTCTACCAAACAACGGGTAAATGCCTCCTCTCTCCCTCTGTGGTTGAGGACATTTCGGGTGCATAGTGCCCCTCTTCTCCATAATTGTAGCACCTACCTGGCAGCCCTGCCCCTTGCTCCTCTTGGTTGTCCTCTATCCATCACACTGCGCTGCAACTCCTACATTTGCTCGGACAAATCTTGTACCGTGCGTACCCAATTTTGTGGCACAACAGCTACACCTTGGTTTCCATGATTTTCTTCGTGCATAGCTTCTCTCGGACTTTGCGGTTGAACAGGGGCCATCGTCTCGTAGCCTGACACACCCTGCTCTATCTTCTTCTTTATCTTTCTGCTCTTCGACCGTGCAATGGCTACCGCACCATTGTAGTTCTCTGGACTCTCGAGATCGACTTTTTCTCTCACCTTAGGATGCAGACACGCCATGAACTTATCTAGCTTGAAGTAGTCTCCATTAGCCAATTGCATGGCTGTCGCTAGTTCTCAGCTGCCCAACACTCTTCAAAATGACCCAAAAACAGATTGAACTCTTCACTTACATCTTGCTTAAGCGCCTTCAGCTTCGCCCATCTCGACTGGGGACGCCTCCTTGCGAAAGGCGTGAAGAAACCTCGCCCGTAGAGCCGACCATGCTTGCTTCGGCTCGCCTTCCAACGCTTCATACCATATTTTAGCCTTACCACGCATCACCAAAGGAAACGTCTGCATCTTGCTATCCTCGTTTGGCATACGCAATGTTAGCATATACAGCTCGAAATTCGACATCCACTCGTCGGGGCACTCCTCGCCTGTGAAAATCGGTCCATAGCTTCTTGCTGCCATGACTTCCAACGCGAAAAACTGCTTCTTTTCGATCAACTGGGAGCAATCAGTGTGTTCCTCAGTGGGGGCACCAGAAGATGGAGAGAGGGAATGGGGGGGGGAACACGCCCGACACAAACACAAGGGCCTCTCTATGGCTCAGGGTATCCACAACACCCCTATCCTCTCGGAAAACACCCTCCAAAACACACTTTACACTAGCAGACCACTGCCTGCTCAATTTCCACTGTCCACACACTCCACAAATCCGTCACACAAAGCACACCTACTGCCACGGTCTGTCTCCACCCTTGCACACGCTCAGAGCCGCTCAATCTCACTCACACAAAACACGGTCGGTCTAGGGGGCACACACATCCACACAGCCGGCACCGATGGGAAACATGAAAGCAGGAGAAAGAGAAGGGGGGGAAGGGGAAACAACAACAAGAGGGAGCAACGGCGGCTTGATTGCACTTCAAAAGGCATGTACAGCCGCTTGCACTGCCATCACCATGGCCATTTTCAAGAAAAAGTTACAAAGGGGTTAGCTTGTCAGAGAACTCCACTTTGCAGGCTTCAAACGGCACCAAAAAAGCCCCTAATTTGATTAAAATTTAACTTTTATAGGGGGAGGCCTTCAACTTTGGAAACTACCCTTTTATTGGCCCATCTGGCATTCACATTTGGCATCTTTAGGAAGGGAGGAACGGCTTTACTTTTTTCCTCTGCTCTCTCTTGCTCTCTTTACACTTGGCCCACTTCTCACTTGTCTTCTTGGTCGCCATTTGGACTTGCCCGGCTTTGAAATGGGCCTGCCCACCCCTTTGTACACATGGTGGATCCTTACTCTTTCTCTTTGCTCTCAGACTCGTCTCCTATGGGGCTCATCCCTTTGCATTTGGCTAGGCTTGACCCCTTGGCTTGGGCCGGCTATACTCTCCCTCTCCATGGCTCCGTTTGACGAGCCGTCTGGACCGGCTCCTAGAGCGCACTGAACACTACATTCCAGGCACTGACTCGGCATTTCGGACACCTTCATCTGCCATCCTATCTGGACCATCCTGCAGCTCTTTTGGCCTAAAAAACTGCTTTAAACATATACTTCCGCTACCCTTTGGCTGCCCAGGGCTTTGGTACCTGCCCTAGCCTTCTGCAATGCACCTGCCTGCAGCCTTTGCTTGGCATAGACCACTTTCTAGCTCGGACCGACTTTGGCTGCACCAACGTCCTCAGTGCAACCTTCTGCTCGCATGTCAGACAAATCCCGGGGCCACCTCCGGCCAAGAAGGCTAGACCTGCTATTGGACTAGTACCCGATATTTATGATATACACCTCGAGAGTTTTAATGAATTATGCACAGCTTATGGAAAAAGTCAACGGCTTGAAAGCCCTTATTTTCTTTGACCCCGGAGCTATGGAAAACTTCATCCATCCAGAATTCTTGAAGCAAATGCACTTTGATTATGATGCAGAGGGTAGAGAAATTGAAGCCGAGCTAGCCATGGGGCAAACTTAGAAAGTGGTACCGCTCATTGGTGCACTTCGAGTGACTATACAAGATTATCATGGAAAAGCGGATTCCACATTATGAAGTTGGGCAATTGCGACGTTCTCTAGGGCATGCCCTCGCACGACAAGAATGATGCAACTCTCCTGGTCCGGAACCGAACCATCACCGTCATGCAGAAGGCAAGCCCATTGTCTTCAAAGTTCGGTTGTCTGAACAAAACTCTGAATGACCTCTCTAGTTGTTTTCTACTTAGATACTTTTTGAACATTGTTTGAGAAAGTATTGTTTGAAATTTTTTTGAAATGGATGCTATCTGTTTTAAACCTGTCTTGGTGCCGGTTTCAATGATTGGTGATTTTACTCCCGGGTGGAGAAGTGAGAAATACTGTTTTGGTATTGTTTGGACCTCGGAATGACGCAGGCCGATGCATGGGGAGCGTTTTTTGTATGCTAGAAAACCTCCGAACGACGCAGGCCGATGCATGGAGAGCGTTTGGTTGTAGGCTTGAACCTCCAAGCAATGCAGACTGTGGTCTGGGGAGCGTTTGGTTGTACAGTCCTCTGAGCTCATGGCCCGGACCTTTTTAGGTTATTTGCGGGGGGAATGACGAGGTAGTCGTTGAGTAGCTTCATACCGCAGACCGTTTGTCTCGGGGGAGTACTCAACGGCGTTGTTTGTTGTGTCTTGTAATATGTATATGTCAGCATTTGTGTTGCATTGTGATGTGCCAATTACTGAATATTCCTAATTGGATGAGATTGCCTGGGTATGTAATGTTAGTGCATCAAGACACCCGTGGAAGATCAATACGGTCTGGGTGTGAGGGCTAATTTTACTACGCCGGAATATCAAGAGTTCCGATCTAGACGAAAGGAGAAGCTAACTCCTTGATCAAAAGAACTGAAAGGAGAAGCTAACTCCTTCATCAAAAGAGCTGAAAGGAGAAGCTAACTCCTTAACAAAAAGAGCAAACTGATTGTCCCTCGGAATGTCCCTTGGAATGACCCTCGGAAATTTTTGAGCTAACTTGAGTTGTTTTGTAGATATGCTGTAATCGCGGACGATTACTCTCTTTCAAGAAGGGGAGATGCCACAAACTGCTGACGTGTCAAAGCCTAAAGAATGGAGCCAACTTACTGATGCCAGCCGAGGGGCCTAAACCCTAAGAAGAGCAAGTAACAAAAGAAGTCCTACCAACTTATGGGGACCCCGTCCGATGGGGCCCCAAGTGACATAAAGATTAAAATAAAGCAAGACCTGCAGCTGATGACGTGGCAGTTTCCGAAAATTGCACTGACATGATGATGTGGCAACGGATTTCCGCGCTTTGCACTGGCTGATGACGTGGCAACTGTACGGATTTCCGTAATTACGCTGGCAACTTTTGGCATTGCTTTTTGGACCAGAAGTTTTTGAGTTTGAAGGCTTTTCATGTAAACTGCTTTTCAGGCCAAGGGCCTTTAAATATGAGGTTAGTGCTCATTCTCTGGCAAGCTCTTGGAGAAGGTGTAGAGTCTGGAGTACCGGCTTGTACTGTGTTGATGCAATATAAAGAAATACCGAAAGGGGCGCCAATGTTTGGGGCCAATACTCTCTGGGGTGGAATTCCGCCACTCCGTGTCGCGTATCGTCTCTCTTTTTCAGTTCAATGGTTATTGAAGTGCTAAAAGTCTGTTTAGTCTATTCTTTTCTATTGGCACGTGGTGCCTGTCTTGTGACAAGAGCAGATTGTTCTCAAGGCGAGAATTGACAGTACAGATATGTGAGAAAGAGCTTTTGGTGGCTATCCATGCTCTTATTCAATGGCTACATTACCTACTCGGAGCCGATATTACGGTTTTCACAGATGATGGGAGTTTACGCTACTTCTTGTCATGGAAGCAGCTATCGGAAAAAGTAGATAGATGGGTGGGTAGACATCTTGTCATGGTTTACTTCTGGATTGTCCATGTGCAGGGATAGAAGAAATTGGTGGCAAATACTTTGTCTCGAAAGCCGTTGGTTCTGGCTATTTCCGCGACACATCATAGAAACTTCGAGGATATGGTCGGTCAGTACGCCACAGATACAAATTTTGCAGAAATATTCAGTTGAATACAGAAAAGGGAGATAGCAGCGGACTATTCCATTTGGGATGGCTACATGATGAAGAAAACCATGTTGTGCGTTACATAGCCGTTGAGGGAAAAGGTTCTAACCGAATGCCACTGTCCGCCTTTTATGGGTTACTGCGGCATTGCTACCACCTTGAAAGGGGTAGAGAGATACTTCTTTTGGCCAAGACTCAAGAAGGATGTGGACGAGTTTGTGCGCAACTGCTTGGTATGCCAGAAGGTCGAGTTTGACAGGCATAAAGCACAGGGATTGTTACAGCCTTTACCCATACCCACCCGCCCTTGGGAAAATATTGCAATGGATTTCATTTTTCATCTCCCGAGAACATAGCGTGGGCACGATTGTTTATTGCCCAGGTCTTCAGATCACTGTTATGGGCGCGTATAGAGCTAGCAGAGAGCAAGTGGAGGCTCTCACAATGTACAAGAACTTGGGACTTAATGATAGGCTTAATATTGATTACAAGACTTAATACTTTATTAAGAGAGCTGGATACAAGACTTGGATTACATGACTTGAGTACAAGACAAGGCTTGATTGCAAGGACAAGACTTGAACATGAGAACTAGAAGAGGGATTTCCTCATGGGAGGCTCACAACTGGTGTTGGCAAGACTGAGGGGCTTGTGGCCCAAGACCCCTATTTATACTAGTGCTTGAGGAGGTTAGGACTTTCTAGGTTCTCCTTGAGGAGGTTAGAATCTTCTAGAACCTTCTTGATCCTTCTAGTTCTTCTAGAACCTTCTGGATTCTTCAACTTTCTAGAGCTTTCTAGAGACTTCTAGATTCTTCGAGAATCTTCTTCAAGCTTCTAGAAACTTCTAGAATCTTCTTAATACTTTCAGAACCTTCTAGAATATTCTGGATCCTTCTAGAGATTTCTAGAGACTTCTAGATTCTTCTTCAAGCTTCTAGAATCTTCTTGATACTTTTAGAACCTTCTAGATTCTTCTAGAGTCTTCTAGTGATACTGCAGGCAACGACTTACTCTCAAGCATCCATGACATTACCCCCTCCTCTAGCGATGAGTTCCACGAGGAGCGGTGGGTGTTCCTTGACTGGGGCTTCCATGGATGCTGTTGATGGAACTCATGAAGTTTGGACCAATGAGAAGACCCAAGTACTAAAACATGGAAGATTGCATAAATCTGCATAGACTGTGGAATTGGAGATGATATGTGATTGGATTCACTTGGCCAACTATCTTGAATGGTCCAAGTCTTTAATAAACTAGCTTTTGCAAAGGGTGAGATGAACGTAGATCATGGTGGAGAAGCCACACTCGATTCTTAATCTCGTATAGTGGATGCTGCATTTGATGTTTGTCCACACTAGCTTTATATCTCTGATGAGCTCTTCTGATATTTACTGTCAATTCTTTGTGAATGCTTTGTAGATGTGTGGCTAATTTTATGGCAGTCCGATTTTTCACTTGATGATTCATGTAGACATCCATCATTAGGTGTTGATGATAGTTTATTGTGCATCGATGATACTGCTCTACGGCTTGATTCACCCCCTTTGTTTGTCCATCACTTTGTGGATGATTGGATTAAGAGAGGTTAATCTTTACAACTTGAATCTTGAACAAGTCTTTCCAAAAGCTTGATAGCAACTCTGATCCTTGATTTGAAACAATGTCACTTGGAAGTCCATGATAGCGGTAAATGTCCTCAAAGAAAATCTTTCCCATTCCTTTCCCAATGAATGAAGAAGGGTGATAGCCTTGACGTAGCTTGCTAAGCTTGGTTTCAACAACTACTTCTCCAAAGTGTGTTGAGAGAAGTGCACCAATGAGATAATTTTAGAAGAACCATCCGAACAAAGCTTTGGTTGCATGCATATAAACAGCTCCGCTTGTTGGAAGAAGCCTCTAAAATTCGATCCTATCCCATTATACTTTTCAGGAAAGTTGTCCTCCAGATCCTTCCTTTGTTGTGGTGAACTAGCTGAAACCACGGGAAGATTTTTGAACGTATTGTCTTCTTGAACTGGTGATTGAGGCTCTCGCACTATTGGACTTGGAAAGTGTGGTTTCTCTACTTGACCCCTTGAACTAGCCAAAATCATGGGTGGATTTTGGTATATAGTGGCTTTATGGAGTTCTTGCACTGCAGGTTGAAGCTCTTGGGAATGGGATGGGGGTTGAAGCTCTTGCACCACTAGACTTGGCAAGTGTGATTTTTCTTCTTTCCGTTGTGCGTGTAGCTCTTGAATTTGTTGTTGCACCTTTTGCAAGGTGGATGCAATGCTTTCCAAAATAGATTGTTGCATGGCTAGGTAAGCCATGATGTGAGTCTTGCCAAACTGTTATGGGCGCGTATAGAGCTAGAAGAGAGCAAGTGGAGGCGCTCACAATGTACAAGAACTTGGGACTTGATGATAGGCTTAATATTGATTACAAGACTTAATACTTTATTAAGAGAGCTAGATACAAGACTTGGATTACATGACTTGAGTACAAGACAAGGCTTGATTGCAAGGACAATACTTGAACATAAGAACTAGCAGAAGGATTTTTTCATAGGAGGCTCACAACTTGTGTTGGCAAGACTGATGGGCTTGTGACCCAAGACCCCTATTTATACTAGTGCTTGAGGAGGTTAGGACTTTCTAGGTTCTCCTTGAGGAGGTTAGAATCTTCTAGAACCTTCTTGATCCTTCTAGTTCTTCTAGAACCTTTTGGATCCTTCTTCAACTTTCTAGAGCTTTCTAGAGACTTCTAGATTCTTCGAGAATCTTCTTCAAGCTTCTAGAAACTTCTAGAATCTTTTTAATACTTTTAGAACCTTCTAGAATATTCTGGATCCTTCTAGAGATTTCTAGAGACTTTTAGATTCTTCCAGAATCTTCTTCAAGCTTCTAGAAACTTCTAGAATCTTCTTGATACTTTTAGAACCTTCTAGAATATTTTGGATCCTTCTAGATTCTTCTAGTGATAATGCAGGCAACGACTTACTCTCAAGCATCCATGACAATTACATGGCATGCATGAGACGATTGTCTCCGACAGGGACCCCAAGTTCACGAGTTTGTTTCGGATGGCTATTTGGGAGAACATAGGCACGTGGTTGCAATTTTCGTTCCACCCGCAGACTGACGGGCAATGAGAGATTGCTAATTTAGTGGTACTGGATTTGTTGAAGTCTTCTTTGTTGGATCAGAAGACTACTTGGGAAAGGTTTTTACCTTTGGTGGAATATGCCTACAGAAACACAATTAACTCTTTGATGGGGAAGGTACCATTTGAGATTCTTGAATTTGCTACAAGGGTTCACCCTTCCTTAGCACAAAAGATAAGATTTTTCTTTGAAGCCAACCAGTTCACGAGGGACTTGGTTCGGAAGGCTTTGCAGAAATTTTAGGAAAGACAGAAAAAGGCAGCAGATCGCCATCGTTGCGATTTGAAATTGAAGGAGAATGATTGGGTGCTCTTACATTATGGGAAGGCACGCCCGAGAAAGAATAAAATGGAAAGGAGCGGTTTCTTTGAAAGCTTAGCATGAGATAGTGTGGACCTTTCCAGATTTTCCAAAAAGATAAACGATATCTCCTTTGGACCGAAGTTGCCAGAATACTTGGAGGATTCATAATGTTTTTCATGTGAGTCTCTTAAAGCCTTGTGAAGGCTATGTGCCCGATGATGGAAAGCCAGATATGCAACCCGAATTGGACGGAAACGAGCAGATACTTGTTCCAGAACAGAAATTGGCATAGAAAGAAAGAAAGAAGGTAAAGCGAACTGACGGCTCTTGGTTAAATTCAAGACCTACTTCGCAATGGATGCGAAGCGAATGGAGGCGGGAAGACCTGGCATATATTCCTCGGAATGTGAATTTTACCTTTTGGTTAGCATATAATTATAAAATTCAGTCCATGCTCAATCTGATGGTGACTTTGCAAAGAGGGGAGTTACTCCGCTCCTTTAGTACAAATGCGTTTTTTGAATACTAGAGTCACTGCTGTCTCTTTGAGCTTCAGGGATACTGAGAGCTGACAATATTTTGTTAGATAACTTTATGAAATGGATCCCGGAAAATATGAAACTGACTTGTTCTTGACTTGTTTAAGTGCAGGAACTGATAGACGAAATGATTGCATCATTTCGGTCTGAATGATCTCAAATAGACATGGTTACAATAGGGGTTAGTCAATCGGGCATCTATGGTCTTGAGTGGATCTAGATGCGATTGCTAAGTGCATTGCCGATAAATCATGGTCTAAGATCCGAATGAATGTTGAATGTGATTGGTCATGTGATGTCCTGTGATGTCGTGTGATGTGACTGTCGATTGGTACATGTGCTAGATGTGTGTTCCTAGTGCGTCTGTACTAACAGTCAGTCTGCTAAGGCAGTTTATGGCTTTTGTCTGTTTTGCAGGCATAATCGAGGGCGATTACAATGCTTTCAAGAGGGGGGTATGTCACAAAATGGTGACATGGCATAACCCAAACACACATACACTCTCTCTTGCAGTGGCAGAGCTACTCCCAAAAATCACGTGGAAATGCTGACGTGGCTGGCTGTACGGCAGCCCGGAATCTGCGGTGCTTTTCATGGGTTGGATGCCATGTGGCAGCTGTACGGACTTCCGCAATTTGCGGCAGCTTTTGGACATTGCTTTTGCTGCTTATTTACACAAGGAGATATATATATATATATATATATAATATATATATATATATATATATATATATATAGAGAGAGAGAGAGAGAGAGAGAGAGAGAGAGAGAGAGAGAGAGAGAGCTCCTTTGCTTTATTTTGGGGCTCAAGAGAGCTTGTGAGAGAAAGCTTTTGCTTTATTTTAAAAGCTTTTGATTTTCAGCTTTTGGGCTCTATGCTATTAGCATCCCTTGTAATCTTTAAATATGTGAGCAGGCTTCTCACCACTCAGAGAGATATCTCTAGGCACAAAACTCCGCCGGTCCAGTGTCGAATCAATTGTGAACTGTGAACTGTGAACTGTTTTGAAGTATTTATTTGTGCTATCGCGGTAGATGCTTGACTTGGAGTGTCCAAGTCTGTTACATCTTGTGCAATCAAAGGGTATGCAACTACTCTAGAGTGCTTGGACATGCATGTCCTGTGTACATGCAACTATTCTAAAGTGCTTGGACATGCACATCCTTTGTACAGGCCCACAAGGTGCTTGAACACTTACTAGGCTGTCTCAAACCCCAGAAGTAGGAGTTAGCTTGCCCACATGCACATGGGGTCAGATGTGCACGTGACACGTAGTAAGTTTGTTTTCAACGTTTCTTTCTTTGTAATGTTCAAAATAAGCAATAGTAAATTCAATAAAAGTGGGGAGCTTAAAAGCCCACTTATTGTTTGACTTAGTAACACACTAATTTGGTGTTTAGATCTTTAGAGCTTTTAGTATTTTTTCTCTTATTTGACATATGCTAGCCTTTATTATGGCTGAGTATGCCTGTCATGATCGGAGGGTGATAGAAACTCAGTTCGTTGGTTTGTAGAGTACGTTCAAAGCATGAATGACCTCTATACAAACCTACACCTACGCTGGGCATTGATGACTTGAGTAGGGATGCCATGGACTCATAGCTTCTGTCCAGGCTATGCATGATAAACATGATAATCTTATTCTTCTTGTTTGGACAAGTCGCGAAGTTGCAAGTAATGTAAGCTAAATACCAGAAATGAATACTAATACGAAGCTACCTAGAAGAGGCTAAATCTTCTTAAGGTATATATAAACTTGCACCTACTTCTGGGCATTGATAATGGTGATAATCTGATTCTTCCTGTTTGGACGAATAACGAAGTTGAGGTCTCATATTGTCAAGTTTTCAACGTTGTACTTCTTTGGTTATGTTTTGCCTCTTCTAAGTAGGTACGTAGTAGTATTTAGTTTAAGAATTTGTTCTTTGAGAAGTTGTTGTGTGGAGTTTGGACTCTAGGATTAAAGTCTTTGTGATGTCTTATCCTTGTTTGTTTAATATTGAGTTCTTATTTAAGTTTTAGTCAAGTAAGCTTCTCTTGACTTATATTGCTTATGCCTTTTCTAAAGAATTTTAGATAAGGCATAAGCAATATAAGTCAGAGAAGCTTACTGACTAAAATTAAAAATAGAACTCAATATTTAAACAAACAAGGATAAGACATCACAAAGACTTTATCTAGAGTCCAAACTCCACACAACAACTTCTCAAAGAACAAATTCTTAAAACTAAATACTACTACGTACCTCTTGAAGTGGCAAAAACATATAACAAAGAAGTACAACGTTGAAAACTTGAAATATGAGACCTCAACTTCGTTATTCGTCCAAACAGGAAGAATCAGATTATCACCATTATCAATGCCCAGAAGTAGGTGCAAGTTTATATATACCTTAAGAAAGATTTAGCTCTTCTAGGTAGCTTCGTATTAGTATTCATTTCTGGTATTTTAGCTTACATTACTTGCAACTTCGCGACTTGTCCAACAAGAAGAATAAGATTATCATGTTTATCATGCATAGCCTGGACAGAAGCTATGAGTCCATGGCATCCCTACTCAAGTCATCAATGCCCAAGCGTAGGTGTAGGTTTGTATAGAGGTCATTCATGCTTTGAACGTACTCTACAAACCAACGAACTGAGTTTCTATCACCCTCCGATCATGACAGGCATACTCAGCCATAATAAAGGCTAGCATATGTCAAATAAGAGAAAAAATACTAAAAGCTCTAAAGATCTAAACACCAAATTAGTGTGTTACTAAGTCAAACAATAAGTGGGCTTTTAAGCTCCCCACTTTTATTGAATTTACTATTGCTTATTTTGAACATTACAAAGAAGAAACGTTGAAAACAAACTTACTACGTGTCACGTGCACATCTGACCCCATGTGCATGTGGGCAAGCTAACTCCTACTTCTGGGGTTTGAGACAGCCTAGTAAGTGTTCAAGCCTTGTGGGCCTGTACAAAGGATGTGCATGTCCAAGCACTTTAGAATAGTTGCATGTACACAGGACATGCATGTCCAAGCACTCTAGAGTAGTTGCATACCCTTTGATTGCACAAGATGTAACAGACTTGGACACTCCAAGTCAAGCATCTACCGCGATAGCACAAATAAATACTTCAAAACAGTTCACAGTTCACAGTTCACAATTGATTCGACACTGGACCGCGGAGTTTGTGCCTAGAGATATCTCTCTGAGTGGTGAGAAGCCTGCTCACATATTTAAAGATTACAAGGGATGCTAATAGCAGAGCCCAAAAGCTGAAAATCAAAAGCTTTTAAAATAAAGCAAAAGCTTTCTCTCACAAGCTCTCTTGAGCCCCCAAAATAAAGCAAAGGAGCTCTCTCTCTCTCTCTCTCTCTCTCTCTCTCTCTCTCTCTCTCTCTATATATATATATATATATATATATATATATATATATATATATATATATATATATATCTCCTTGTGTAAATAAAGCAGCAAAAGCAATGTCCAAAAGCTGCCGCAAATTGCGGAAGTCCGTACAGCTGCCACATGGCATCCAACCCATGAAAAGCACCGCAGATTCCGGGGCTGCCGTACAGCCAGCCACGTCAGCATTTCCACGTGATTTTTGGGAGTAGCTCTGCCACTGCAAGAGAGAGTGTATGTGTGTTTGGGTTATGCCATGTCACCATTTTGTGACATACCCCCCTCTTGAAAGCATTGTTATCGCCCTCGATTATGCCTGCAAAACAGACAAAAGCCATAAACTGCCTTAGCAGACACTGACTGTTAGTACAGACGCACTAGGAACACACATCTAGCACATGTACCAATCGACAGTCACATCACACGACATCACAGGACATCACATGACCAATCACATTCAACATTCATTCGGATCTTAGACCATGATTTATCGGCAATGCACTTAGCAATCGCATCTAGATCCACTCAAGACCATAGATGCCCGATTGACTAACCCCTATTGTAACCATGTCTATTTGAGATCATTCAGACCGAAATGATGCAATCATTTCGTCTATCAGTTCCTGCACTTAAACAAGTCAAGAACAAGTCAGTTTCATATTTTCCGGGATTCCATTTCATAAGTTATCTAAAAAATATTGTCAGCTCTCAGTATCCCTGAAGCTCAAAGAGACATCAGTGACTCTAGTATTCAAAAATCGAGGCATTTGTAGACAAAGGAGCGGAGTAACTCCCCTCTTGTGCAAACCCACTGCATCAGATCTCCGGCCAAGCTGAATTATGGGTTCCATTTGGAATAGACTATGCTAAACCAAAAGGTAAAGATTCACATTCCGAGGAATATATGCCAGGTCTTCCGCCTCCATTCGCTTCGCATCCATTGCGAAGTAGGTCTTGAATTTAACCAAGAGCCGTCAGTTCGCTTTACCTTCTTTCTTTCTTTCTATGCCAATTTCTGTTCTGGAACAAGTATCTGCTCGTTTCCGTCCAATTCGGGTTGCATATCTGGCTTTCCATCATCGGGCACATAGCCTTCACAAGGCTTTAAGAGACTCACATGAAAAACATTATGAATCCTCCAAGTATTCTGGCAACTTCGGTCAAAGGAGATATCGTTTATCTTTTTGGAAAATCTGGAAAGGTCCACACTATCTCATGCTAAGCTTTCAAAGAAACCGCTCCTTTCCATTTTATTCTTTCTCGGGCGTGCCTTCCATAATGTAAGAGCACCCAATCATTCTCCTTCAATTTCAAATCGCAACGATGGCGATCTGCTGCCTTTTTTGTCTTTCCTAAAATTTCTGCAAAGCCTTCCGAACCAAGTCCCTCGTGAACTGGTTGGCTTCAAAGAAAAATCTTATCTTTTGTGCTAAGGAAGGGTGAACCCTTGTAGCAAATTCAAGAATCTCAAATGGTACCTTCCCCATCAAAGAGTTAATTGTGTTTCTGTAGGCATATTCCACCAAAGGTAAAAACCTTTCCCAAGTAGTCTTCTGATCCAACAAAGAAGACTTCAACAAATCCAGTACCACTAAATTAGCAATCTCTCATTGCCCGTCAGTCTGCGGGTGGAACGAAAATTGCAACCACGTGCCTATGTTCTCCCAAATAGCCATCCGAAACAAACTCGTGAACTTGGGGTCCCTGTCGGAGACAATCGTCTCATGCATGCCATGTAATTGTCATGGATGCTTGAGAGTAAGTCGTTGCCTGCATTATCACTAGAAGAATCTAGAAGGATCCAAAATATTCTAGAAGGTTCTAAAAGTATCAAGAAGATTCTAGAAGTTTCTAGAAGCTTGAAGAAGATTCTGGAAGAATCTAAAAGTCTCTAGAAATCTCTAGAAGGATCCAGAATATTCTAGAAGGTTCTAAAAGTATTAAAAAGATTCTAGAAGTTTCTAGAAGCTTGAAGAAGATTCTCGAAGAATCTAGAAGTCTCTAGAAAGCTCTAGAAAGTTGAAGAAGGATCCAAAAGGTTCTAGAAGAACTAGAAGGATCAAGAAGGTTCTAGAAGATTCTAACCTCCTCAAGGAGAACCTAGAAAGTCCTAACCTCCTCAAGCACTAGTATAAATAGGGGTCTTGGGTCACAAGCCCATCAGTCTTGCCAACACAAGTTGTGAGCCTCCTATGAAAAATCCTTCTGCTAGTTCTTATGTTCAAGTATTGTCCTTGCAATCAAGCCTTGTCTTGTACTCAAGTCATGTAATCCAAGTCTTGTATCTAGCTCTCTTAATAAAGTATTAAGTCTTGTAATCAATATTAAGCCTATCATCAAGTCCCAAGTTCTTGTACATTGTGAGCGCCTCCACTTGCTCTCTTCTAGCTCTATACGCGCCCATAACAGTTTGGCAAGACTCACATCATGGCTTACCTAGCCATGCAACAATCTATTTTGGAAAGCATTGCATCCACCTTGCAAAAGGTGCAACAACAAATTCAAGAGCTACACGCACAACGGAAAGAAGAAAAATCACACTTGCCAAGTCTAGTGGTGCAAGAGCTTCAAACCCCATCCCATTCCCAAGAGCTTCAACCTGCAGTGCAAGAACTCCATAAAGCCACTATATACCAAAATCCACCCATGATTTTGGCTAGTTCAAGGGGTCAAGTAGAGAAACCACACTTTCCAAGTCCAATAGTGCGAGAGCCTCAATCACCAGTTCAAGAAGACAATACGTTCAAAAATCTTCCCGTGGTTTCAGCTAGTTCACCACAACAAAGGAAGGATCTGGAGGACAACTTTCCTGAAAAAGTATAATGGGATAGGATCGAATTTTAGAGGCTTCTTCCAACAAGCGGAGCTGTTTATATGCATGCAACCAAAGCTTTGTTCGGATGGTTCTTCTAAAATTATCTCATTGGTGCACTTCTCTCAACACACTTTGGAGAAGTAGTTGTTGAAACCAAGCTTAGCAAGCTACGTCAAGGCTATCACCCTTCTTCATTCATTGGGAAAGGAATGGGAAAGATTTTCTTTGAGGACATTTACCGCTATCATGGACTTCCAAGTGACATTGTTTCAAATCAAGGATCAGAGTTGCTATCAAGCTTTTGGAAAGACTTGTTCAAGATTCAAGTTGTAAAGATTAACCTCTCTTAATCCAATCATCCACAAAGTGATGGACAAACAAAGGGGGTGAATCAAGCCGTAGAGCAGTATCATCGATGCACAATAAACTATCATCAACACCTAATGATGGATGTCTACATGAATCATCAAGTGAAAAATCGGACTGCCATAAAATTAGCCACACATCTACAAAGCATTCACAAAGAATTGACAGTAAATATCAGAAGAGCTCATCAGAGATATAAAGCTAGTGTGGACAAACATCAAATGCAGCATCCACTATACGAGATTAAGAATCGAGTGTGGCTTCTCCACCATGATCTACGTTCATCTCACCCTTTGCAAAAGCTAGTTTATTAAAGACTTGGACCATTCAAGATAGTTGGCCAAGTGAATCCAATCACATATCATCTCCAATTCCACAGTCTATGCAGATTTATGCAATCTTCCATGTTTTAGTACTTGGGTCTTCTCATTGGTCCAAACTTCATGAGTTCCATCAACAGCATCCATGGAAGCCCCAGTCAAGGAACACCACCGCTCCTCGTGGAACTCATCGCTAGAGGAGGGGGTAATGTCATGGATGCTTGAGAGTAAGTCGTTGCCTGCAGTATCACTAGAAGACTCTAGAAGAATCTAGAAGGTTCTAAAAGTATCAAGAAGATTCTAGAAGCTTGAAGAAGAATCTAGAAGTCTCTAGAAATCTCTAGAAGGATCCAGAATATTCTAGAAGGTTCTGAAAGTATTAAGAAGATTCTAGAAGTTTCTAGAAGCTTGAAGAAGATTCTCGAAGAATCTAGAAGTCTCTAGAAAGCTCTAGAAAGTTGAAGAATCCAGAAGGTTCTAGAAGAACTAGAAGGATCAAGAAGGTTCTAGAAGATTCTAACCTCCTCAAGGAGAACTAGAAAGTCCTAACCTCCTCAAGCACTAGTATAAATAGGGGTCTTGGGCCACAAGCCCCTCAGTCTTGCCAACACCAGTTGTGAGCCTCCCATGAGGAAATCCCTCTTCTAGTTCTCATGTTCAAGTCTTGTCCTTGCAATCAAGCCTTGTCTTGTACTCAAGTCATGTAATCCAAGTCTTGTATCCAGCTCTCTTAATAAAGTATTAAGTCTTGTAATCAATATTAAGCCTATCATTAAGTCCCAAGTTCTTGTACATTGTGAGAGCCTCCACTTGCTCTCTGCTAGCTCTATACGCGCCCATAACAGTGATCTGAAGACCTGGGCAATAAACAATCGTGCCCACGCTATGTTCTCGGGAGATGAAAAATGAAATCCATTGCAATATTTTCCCAAGGGCGGGTGGGTATGGGTAAAGGCTGTAACAATCCCTGTGCTTTATGCCTGTCAAACTCGACCTTCTGGCATACCAAGCAGTTGCGCACAAACTCGTCCACATCCTTCTTGAGTCTTGGCCAAAAGAAGTATCTCTCTACCCCTTTCAAGGTGGTAGCAATGCCGCAGTAACCCATAAAAGGCGGACAGTGGCATTCGGTTAGAACCTTTTCCCTCAACGGCTATGTAACGCACAACATGGTTTTCTTCATCATGTAGCCATCCCAAATGGAATAGTCCGCTGCTATCTCCCTTTTCTGTATTCAACTGAATATTTCTGCAAAATTTGTATCTGTGGCGTACTGACCGACCATATCCTCGAAGTTTCTATGATGTGTCGCGGAAATAGCCAGAACCAACGGCTTTCGAGACAAAGTATTTGCCACCAATTTCTTCTATCCCTGCACATGGACAATCCAGAAGTAAACCATGACAAGATGTCTACCCACCCCATCTACTTTTTCCGATAGCTGCTTCCATGACAAGAAGTAGCGTAAACTCCCATCATCTGTGAAAACCGTAATATCGGCTCCGAGTAGGTAATGTAGCCATTGAATAAGAGCATGGATAGCCACCAAAAGCTCTTTCTCACATATCTGTACTGTCAATTCTCGCCTTGAGAACAATCTGCTCTTGTCACAAGACAGGCACCACGTGCCAATAGAAAAGAATAGACTAAACAGACTTTTAGCACTTCAATAACCATTGAACTGAAAAAGAGAGACGATACGCGACACGGAGTGGCGGAATTCCACCCCAGAGAGTATTGGCCCCAAACATTGGCGCCCCTTTCGGTATTTCTTTATATTGCATCAACACAGTACAAGCCGGTACTCCAGACTCTACACCTTCTCCAAGAAGCTTGCCAGAGAATGAGCACTAACCTCATATTTAAAGGCCCTTGGCCTGAAAAGCAGTTTACATGAAAAGCCTTCAAACTCAAAAACTTCTGGTCCAAAAAGCAATGCCAAAAGTTGCCAGCGTAATTACGGAAATCCGTACAGTTGCCACGTCATCAGCCAGTGCAAAGCGCGGAAATCCGTTGCCACATCATCATGTCAGTGCAATTTTCGGAAACTGCCACGTCATCAGCTGCAGGTCTTGCTTTATTTTAATCTTTATGTCACTTGGGGCCCCATCGGACGGGGTCCCCATAAGTTGGTAGGACTTCTTTTGTTACTTGCTCTTCTTAGGGTTTAGGCCCCTCGGCTGGCATCAGTAAGTTGGCTCCATTCTTTAGGCTTTGACACGTCAGCAGTTTGTGGCATCTCCCCTTCTTGAAAGAGAGTAATCGTCCGCGATTACAGCATATCTACAAAACAACTCAAGTTAGCTCAAAAAATTTCCGAGGGTCATTCCAAGGGACATTCCGAGGGACAATCAGTTTGCTCTTTTTGTTAAGGAGTTAGCTTCTCCTTTCAGCTCTTTTGATGAAGGAGTTAGCTTCTCCTTTCAGTTCTTTTGATCAAGGAGTTAGCTTCTCCTTTCGTCTAGATCGGAACTCTTGATATTCCGGCGTAGTAAAATTAGCCCACACCCAGACCGTATTGATCTTCCACGGGTGTCTTGATGCACTAACATTACATACCCAGGCAATCTCATCCAATTAGGAATATTCAGTAATTGGCACATCACAATGCAACACAAATGCTGACATATACATATTACAAGACACAACAAACAACGCCGTTGAGTACTCCCCCGAGACAAACGGTCTGCGGTATGAAGCTACTCAACGACTACCTCGTCATTCCCCCGCAAATAACCTAAAAAGGTCCGGGCCATGAGCTCAGAGGACTGTACAACCAAACGCTCCCCAGACCACAGTCTGCATTGCTTGGAGGTTCAAGCCTACAACCAAACGCTCTCCATGCATCGGCCTGCGTCGTTCGGAGGTTTTCTAGCATACAACAAAACGCTCCCCATGCATCGGCCTGCGTCATTCCGAGGTCCAAACAATACCAAAACAGTATTTCTCACTTCTCCACCGGGAGTAAAATCACCAATCATTGAAACGGCACCAAGACAGGTTTAAAACAGATAGCATCCATTTCAAAAAAATTTCAAACAATACTTTCTCAAACAATGTTCAAAAAGTATCTAAGTAGAAAACAACTAGAGAGGTCATTCAGAGTTTTGTTCAGACAACCGAACTTTGAAGACAATGGGCTTGCCTTCTGCATGACGGTGATGGTTCGGTTCCGGACCAGGAGAGTTGCATCATTCTTGTCGTGCGAGGGCATGCCCTAGAGAACGTCGCAATTGCCCAACTTCATAATGTGGAATCCGCTTTTCCTTGATAATCTTGTATAGTCACTCGAAGTGCACCAATGAGCGGTACCACTTTCTAAGTTTGCCCCATGGCTAGCTCGGCTTCAATTTCTCTACCCTCTGCATCATAATCAAAGTGCATTTGCTTCAAGAATTCTGGATGGATGAAGTTTTCCATAGCTCCGGGGTCAAAGAAAATAAGGGCTTTCAAGCCGTTGACTTTTTCCATAAGCTGTGCATAATTCATTAAAACTCTCGAGGTGTATATCATAAATATCGGGTACTAGTCCAATAGCAGGTCTAGCCTTCTTGGCCGGAGGTGGCCCCGGGGATTTGTCTGACATGCGAGCAGAAGGTTGCACTGAGGACGTTGGTGTGCAGCCAAAGTCGGTCCGAGCTAGAAAGTGGTCTATGCCAAGCAAAGGCTGCAGGCAGGTGCATTGCAGAAGGCTAGGGCAGGTACCAAAGCCCTGGGCAGCCAAAGGGTAGCGGAAGTATATGTTTAAAGCAGTTTTTTAGGCAAAAGAGCTGCAGGATGGTCCAGATAGGATGGCAGATGAAGGTGTCCGAAATGCCGAGTCAGTGCCTGGAATGTAGTGTTCAGTGCGCTCTAGGAGCCGGTCCAGACGGCTCGTCAAACGGAGCCATGGAGAGGGAGAGTATAGCCGGCCCAAGCCAAGGGGTCAAGCCTAGCCAAATGCAAAGGGATGAGCCCCATAGGAGACGAGTCTGAGAGCAAAGAGAAAGAGTAAGGATCCACCATGTGTACAAAGGGGTGGGCAGGCCCATTTCAAAGCCGGGCAAGTCCAAATGGCGACCAAGAAGACAAGTGAGAAGTGGGCCAAGTGTAAAGAGAGCAAGAGAGAGCAGAGGAAAAAAGTAAAGCCGTTCCTCCCTTCCTAAAGATGCCAAATGTGAATGCCAGATGGGCCAATAAAAGGGTAGTTTCCAAAGTTGAAGGCCTCCCCCTATAAAAGTTAAATTTTAATCAAATTAGGGGCTTTTTTGGTGCCGTTTGAAGCCTGCAAAGTGGAGTTCTCTGACAAGCTAACCCCTTTGTAACTTTTTCTTGAAAATGGCCATGGTGATGGCAGTGCAAGCGGCTGTACATGCCTTTTGAAGTGCAATCAAGCCGCCGTTGCTCCCTCTTGTTGTTGTTTCCCCTTCCCCCCCCTTCTTTCTCCTGCTTTCATGTTTCCCATCGGTGCCGGCTGTGTGGATGTGTGTGCCCCCCTAGACCGACCGTGTTTTGTGTGAGTGAGATTGAGCGGCTCTGAGCGTGTGCAAGGGTGGAGACAGACCGTGGCAGTAGGTGTGCTTTGTGTGACGGATTTGTGGAGTGTGTGGACAGTGGAAATTGAGCAGGCAGTGGTCTGCTAGTGTAAAGTGTGTTTTGGAGGGTGTTTTCCGAGAGGATAGGGGTGTTGTGGATACCCTGAGCCATAGAGAGGCCCTTGTGTTTGTGTCGGGCGTGTTCCCCCATTCCCTCTCTCCATCTTCTGGTGCCCCCACTGAGGAACACACTGATTGCTCCCAGTTGATCGAAAAGAAGCAGTTTTTCGCGTTGGAAGTCATGGCAGCAAGAAGCTATGGACCGATTTTCACAGGCGAGGAGTGCCCCGACGAGTGGATGTCGAATTTCGAGCTGTATATGCTAACATTGCGTATGCCAAACGAGGATAGCAAGATGCAGACGTTTCCTTTGGTGATGCGTGGTAAGGCTAAAATATGGTATGAAGCGTTGGAAGGCGAGCCGAAGCAAGCATGGTCGGCTCTACGGGCGAGGTTTCTTCACGCCTTTCGCAAGGAGGCGTCCCCAGTCGAGATGGGCGAAGCTGAAGGCGCTTAAGCAAGATGTAAGTGAAGAGTTCAATCTTTTTTTGGGTCATTTTGAGAGTGTTGGGCAGCTGAGAACTAGCGACAGCCATGCAATTGGCTAATGGAGACTACTTCAAGCTAGATAAGTTCATGGCGTGTCTGCATCCTAAGGTGAGAGAAAAAGTCGATCTCGAGAGTCCAGAGAACTACAATGGTGCGGTAGCCATTGCACGGTCGAAGAGCAGAAAGATAAAGAAGAAGATAGAGCAGGGTGTGTCAGGCTACGAGACGATGGCCCCTGTTCAACCGCAAAGTCCGAGAGAAGCTATGCACGAAGAAAATCATGGAAACCAAGGTGTAGCTGTTGTGCCACAAAATTGGGTACGCACGGTACAAGATTTGTCCGAGCAAATGTAGGAGTTGCAGCGCAGTGTGATGGATAGAGGACAACCAAGAGGAGCAGGGGCAGGGCTGCCAGGTAGGTGCTACAATTATGGAGAAGAGGGGCACTATGCACCCGAAATGTCCTCAACCACAGAGGGAGAGAGGAGGCATTTACCCGTTGTTTGGTAGAGGTCGAGGTCAAGGGCAGTTCAATGGTCCAAGAGAGCAAGCGATGGAGAATCCTATGCAGCTAGCTCCGCCAGACGGAGGTGAGGTCCCAAGAGTGAACATCATCGGGGTGGATAAGCAGGATGTCGAGATTTTGGCCAATAAGAGAGTGAGGGTTGAGAGGGAGACAGAGACAGAGCGGGAAACAAGAGCTCGCAAAGGCAAAGAGAAGGTGTATGAAGGTAGAGAGCAGCCCGAGCCTAGCAAAAGAAGGAGGCGTCGCAAAATCAAACAAGCGGAATTCCAATTAGGGCGTGGCTATCCCGAGTACAATCTGGTAAGTGATGTTCAAAATAAAGCAAACATTACTTTTGGTCAGCTGTTAGCTTTAAATCCAAGTTAAGGAGGAAGTGGTCCACAAGTGTTAGCACCAGGCTACCAAGAGCTAAGGGAAATGTGCAAGCGGTGCAAAACATAGCTTTGAGGGTAGGTAGCCCGACTAATGTCCTTCCACTGGTGGATGTTATAGAAAAGAGAATGCAGGTCCAAGCCTACATAGACGGTGGAGCGCAAGTTTGTGTCATGACAGAAGCAGCCATGAAAGAGACGGGAGTCGAGACAGTAGTCAAGTCGAATGTGCGCATGAGGATGGCTAACCATACTAAGGCCAGATGTCTAGGTGTGGCTCAGGATGTGAAGGTCAAGGTGATGGGCATAGAGTGCCTGATAGACTTTTCTATGATGAAAGCAGGGGATAATGCTTATCCGATCATTTTGGGTAGGCCATGGCTTTTAGCAATAGGTGCTAAGCAAGATTGGGAGAGCAAAGTGTTCACCTTGCCTGACAAAGAGAGGGGAAGGCAGATTGTGCTTGATTTGAAGACCAAGCAGAGCAGTTCTCATCCTATGGCAGTTAAAGATGAGGGCGACACGACGAGCTACGAGTAGACGGGTTATGATGAAGGCTACACTAGCACAGAGGAAGAGGAGAGCGAGGACGACATGCTGAAGATAGATGCAGACTTGTTCGGAGTCACCATAGACGATTCCCCACCTAAAGAAAAAGGTATGCAAACTCAAGCTCATGGTTTAAGCATAGAGAAGGTTTCGAGCATGTTACGTGAAGATTTGACCAAGGGTGAAAAGAAGGGTTATGTTCAACAGTGTGAGTCTTATCCAAACCTATTTGCAACGGAGTACAAGCATTTGCGTGGTGCAAAAGGGGTAGAGCACAAGATTGTTCTCAAGGAGGGACATAGGCTTAAGGCACGGAAGCTGAGAAGACTAGGGGAAATCCAAAAGGAGGCCCTTTGGCAGGAGATCAATAAGTTGTTCGATGCAGGCATCATATACCCTGTGAAAGAGTCAGAGTGGGTCTCGCCAGTGGTTATAACCCCTAAGAAAAATGGGAAATGGAGAGTGTATGTCGACTACAAGCCACTGAATGTCGCGACCAAGAGGAATCACTATCCATTGCCATTTCAATCCTAAACCACGTGGCTGGGCACGAGAGATACTCGATTATGGATGGCTTTTTAGGGTACTTTCATATAGGGATCGCACTCGAAGACCGGTTGAAGACCACATTCATATCTCCATGGGGTTGTTTCGCTTACCGCAGGATACCGTTCGGATTGGTGAATGCATATGCCACCTTCCAAGATTGGATGAGCAGGGTATTTGGTCCATACCTGGGCCGATTTATCAGGGTCTTCATGGATGATATAGGCTACTACAATTCAAGATTAGAGCACCTATCAAAGCTGCAGTTATGCTTTCAAAGGCTTGATGAAGAAGGAGGTCAGCTGAACCCCAAGAAGTGCAAGCTAGCACAACCTCGAGCGCAGCTGTTGGGTCATGTGGTGTCGCAAAACGGTATAGAGGCTGATCCCGAGAAGGTGAATGCGTTGGTGTTGATGGAGCCACCATCAGATGCTCAAGGTTTAGCTTCGTTTGTTCATAAGCTGAAGTATCTATCGCGTTTCTTTTGGATGTTGTCGCAATATGTGCATCCTCTTCAAAAGAGAGCTCAGCAGGTGTATGGTTATAAGTGGGATGAGGAAGCTCAGGAGACTTTTGATAGGGTTAAGGAAATTTTGTGTCAGTTGCCGGCGGTGTCTCATCCCAATCGAGAGGACGATTTCTATGTGTCTAAGACAGTGGGCATACTTGCTGTTGGAGCGGTTCTGTTGCAAAAGGTAGGGAGAAGCTACAAGCCGATATACTTCGAAAGCAGGGTGATTAGCCCAGGAGAGGCTACCTACACTGAGGCGAAGCAATGGGTGATGGCTTTGGTCTTCGCTTGCAGGAAGTTCAAAGTGTATTAATTGTGCGCAAGTTTTTTGTGTTGACAGCTAATAATCTATTGCCAGAGGTAGTGTTACATTTGAAGCCACGAAGGAGGATTATGAAATGGGTGTTGGAGCTACAAGAGTTCGAGTTCGAGTTCAAGGTAGATCACACGAGTCGGTCTCACTTGGCGGACATTCTTGTCAACAAGGCCGTTGATTTGCCAGCCTATCCAAGGGTGGTGCGAGATGAAGCTAAGGAGGAGCCTGATTTAGATGATGCTTTTACAATGTGGTTCGACGGATCGTATCGAAGGGTAGTACAGAAAGCAAGAGGAGGTGTGGTGATACACGACCCTCACGGCAAAGCTATATTTTCGAAGGCGTATGATTTGGAGGATGTCCATACCAATAATGAGGCGGAGTATCTCACTCTGCATTTGGGTTTGAAGCAGTGTATAGAGTTCGGCATTTTGAGGTTGGTGGTGAAAGGAGATGCGTTGCTAGTCATCAAGCAACTGCTAGGCCAATGGCAGATAAAGCGTGATTCGTTGAAGCATTGGTTCTTTTCCATCAAGAAAATGCTAAAGTCTTTTGAAGAAGTTCAATTCAAGCATGTGAGAAGAGAGCAGAACCAAGAGGCGGATCAGTTAGCAAGTAGCAAAGTACAGGTGCATGTTGCAGGTCTATATGTGGCCCCAGCCACTTATGCAGGCAGAGAGACTCTAAAAGAGATTGAAGGGTTTTTGAGTACAGGGCAATGTTCAGAGGGTTTGTTCAAGTTACAGAAAAGAAAAGTGGTGCAGAAGGCCCGCAAATTCACACTGGTAGGTGAGGATCTCATGAACTATGGGCGTGACGGAGTGCTTAGAAGGGTGTTGTACAAAGAAGAGATAGGGATGGTGCTAGAGCAATGCCATGAAGAAAGCGAACATCAGGGTAAGGATCAAGTTCTGTTTCGAGTGCTTAGAGCAGGCTTTTGGTGGCCTTCCATAGTAAAGGACGTGCATTACTGGTGCAAAACATGCCACGAATGTCAAACTATAGGTGAAAGACGATAGCGGAGTCATAAGGTGCCATCATCGCACAAAGTGCTATGGGGTCTGGATGCCATAGGTCCTCTCCCAAAGTCCACAAGCGGTAAGGAGTACGTGGTGGTAGGAATTGACTACCTTAAAGATGGGTCGTGGCCAAGGCAGTGAAGGAAGTAAATGCTAATGTGGTGGCTCAGTTTATGTTCGATAACATTTGTTGCCGTTTTGGTGTTCCATGGGTGTTAGTTTCTAATAGGGGTCAGGGATTTAAAAGCAAGCTCATGAGTGCATTAGTGGAAAAGCTAAAGATTCAGCATCGGTTTTCCTCACCCTATCACCCCTAGTGCAATGGTCTAGTCGAGAGTGCTAATGGGCAAATCGTCAAAATGTTAACAAAGTACGTGTACAAGCAGGAAACTCAGTGGGAAACAAATCTGGAGAAGTGTCTGTGGACGTATAGAACGTCCTACAAAGTAGCTATAATTTCACTCCATTCGAGCTAGTCTATGGTAAGGAGGCTATGTTGTTGATGCATGCACAGTTAGGTGCTTTGAAGGGTATGTGGCGTGTCAATGCCACTCAACAAGGAATTCTACAGGATTGGATAGCCAGTTTGGAGGCTTTGCAGATGGACAGAGAGGCAGCGGCAGACTACTATGTAAAGCATAGAGAAAAGCAGATTGCCAAGCTCAACCACAACCTGTCAGACAAGGAGACCTGGTCATGAAGTATGAAAGCTACCTATTTCACATTCCAAAAGAAGTTCAAGAAGAAGTGGGGGTCCTTAAAGTGCAAAAGGCCTTTCCGAATGGACCTATCAGATGGTAAGAGAACGGCAAGTTCTTAGGTACAAGGTGAATGGTGTGCGCTCAAGCTGTATTTCAAAGCTGATGTCAATCAGTTGTAGTAATGGGGGTGGACACCCTCTAAAGCAGTGTGCGAGAGAAAATAGCTTGTACATAAAGTTACGATTTTTGCAAGTGCTTTCAGTATCAGTTTAGTATGCCAGTTTTAAAGTTTTGCACATATGCTTTTGGTCGAACATAAATGTTCGACGAGGGAGTTGTGCAATGATGGTGCAGCCAAAGTCGGTCCCAGCTAGAAAGTGGTCTATGCCAAGCAAAGGCCGCAAGCAGGTGCAGTGCAGAAGGCTAGGGCAGATACAAAGTCCTAGGCAGCCAAAGGGTAGCGGAAGTGTATGTTTAAAGCGGTTTTTTAGTCTAAAAGAGCTGCAGGATGGTCTAGATGGGATGGCAGATGAAGGTGTCCGAAATGCCGAGTCAGTGTTCTAGAATGTAGTGTTTAGTGTGCTCTAGAAGCCGGTCCACGGCTCGTCAAACGGAGCCACCGTGCTCAAAATATTGCAGTTCAAAGATAGACTGTGTAGCAGATCCCCGACGGACAGGACAACTGGGGACAGGTAGCCCAGACAGGTGTCAGTAGATAGATGCATAGAGTTCGAATTATAGAGCGTGCCTGTTCTCTCGGATTGCCAATAAGAGCTCTGGATAGCAAGTTATGGCCATCAGAAGTTTTTCCGAGGGCCAGTTATGGAACAAGTCGACCACATCGGAGGATGCGCCATCTGGCATCTTTTTTGCCTTGCCAAGGTTCTCGGTGATAGTGTGCATCATGTGGAGCTAGCACAAATCGACGGCACGTCAATCGGATACTCGGTCAACAGGATACAGCAAGATGAAGTCGGGAGCTAATGTCGAGGAAGGAGTTAGCAGGCGTTTTTTTACCTTTTTTGCGGCCTCGAATCGCGGGCCCGAGGAATTCGGAGTGCGGTGAGCACATGGGAGTTAAAAGTCAAAAACATGCTCTGTCGGCCGGGTTTTGCGGCTCAGGGAACCGACCTTTGAGTAGAATATGGCAGGCTTATAGAGTAGGGCCAAAACAATGAGTGTGGAAGATTTTTTTTTACAAGGCCTTGGAGGTCATTCTAGGAGAGGGCGCCCCAGCTGCTGCCACGTGGCAGTTGGAAGGCCCCATATGTGCAGGCACAAGGTTGAAGGGAAGAGTATATGGTCCAGAGCGAGGCCGCCTTGTAGTGTATCACGAAGGAGGCGAGCTCCTTTGACTTAGGCTATGGCTTGGGCTCGTGGCTCTGTGCGAGCTGCACTCAGCGACCCATGGGCACGAGCAGGCGCCTAGTCAGTGATGCACGGTGGCCATCTTGCCCTGTGGCGAGCTCGTTGTGGAAGCCATGGTGGTCGGCGCAGTAGTGACGTGGCGTGCCCGCCAGGGAACAGTTCCCGTGCCCGACCCTTGAGGCCCCAAGTGTTTTTGAGGATAAGCTTCCGCCCCCATTAGCGAGGTCGCTAATGCTCGGGTTCAAGGAGCAGGGGATGGTTCCCGCAGAGACGAGGAGAGGGAGAGTATAGTCGTCCCGAGCCAAGGAGCCCAGTCAAATGCAAAGGGATAAGCCCCATAGGAGACAAGTCCAAGAGCAAAGAGAAAGAGTAAGGGGCCACCATATGTACAAAGGGGTGGGCGGGCCCATTTCAAAGCCGGGCAAAGTCCAAATGGCGACCAAGAAGACAAGTGAGAAGTGGGCCAAGTGCAAAGAGAGCAAGAGAGAGCAGAGGAAAAAAGTAAAGCGGTTCCCCCCTTCCTAAAGATGCCAAATGTGAATGCCAGATGGGCCAATAAAAGGGTAGTTTCCAAAGATGAAAGTCTCCCCCTATAAAAGTTAAATTTTAATCAAATTAGGGGCTTTTTTGGTGCCGTTTGAAGCCTGCAAAGTGGAGTTCTCTGACAAGCTAACCCCTTTGTAACTTTTTCTTGAAAATGACCATGGTGATGGCAGTGCAAGCGGGTGTACATGCCTTTTGAAGTGCAATCAAGCCGCCGTTGCCCCCTCTTGTTGTTGTTTCCCCTTCCCCCCTTCTCTTTCTCCTGCTTTCATGTTTTCCATCGGTGCCGGCTGTGGATGTGTGTGCCCCCGGACCGACAGTGTTTTGTGTGAGAGAGTGAGATTGAGCGGCTGTGAGCGTGTGCAAGGGTGGAGACAGACCGTGGCAGTAGGTGTGCTTTGTGTGGCGGATTTGTGGAGTGTGTGGATAGTGGAAATTGAGCAGGTGGTTGTCTGCTAGTGTAAAGTGTGTTTTTGAAGGTGTTTTTCGAGAGGATAGGGGTGATGTGGATACCCTAAGCTATAGAGAGGCCCTTGTGTTTGTGCCGGGCGTGTTCCCCCATTCTCCCTCTCCAACGTCGAGGCTCGCTCAGGACATGTATTGAATGTATGCCCTGTTTGGAAACATTTGAAGCATCCGCCTTCTTGTAACAAGGCATCTCGTTGACGTTGTGTCAGACGAGGCCGTTCAGGTTGGTTTTCACGGGATTCCCAAGAATTTGTTCGTTGTTGCCGGGAGTTCTAGTTAGTGGCCGGAGGTTCTTCTGTGGTAAACTCCAACTTTCCTTTCATGAGCTTGTAGCCGACCGTGGCATGGTCCATAAGCTCTTGCATGGTAGAGACTTGCTTGGAGAGACAATATTCCTACAATGGTGATGGTAGCCCAATGGTGTAGCGCTCGCACTGGTCCTCCAAGGGAATGAACTTAAAGGACACCGGAAGGTACACGTCGAGAAACCTTTGGTTATAGTCGTCCATAGTTTCGGTGGCAAGCATTTTCAAGTTGCCCCACTGCCAAAATCTGGACTTCAAACATCGAAGTCATGCAGCTACGCGCAAAAACTGTCTTGAAAGCTTGCCAGGTCCTTGGAGCATGCGGTTGTGTCGCGATTGAACTCCACCATTGCGTAGCATTATCTTTAAGAAATCCCATTGCTCGAGAAATCTTGGATTCTTCTGTATAGTTCCCCAAAGTATAGATGTTGTTGAATTGCTGTAGGAACTGCAATGCTTTCTTGCGATCTTTGACCCCGGAAAAGTGAAAAATTTGATTGTCGTGCCACCATCTTTGGAATCTTTGGGTTGGCTAGGCACATATCCCAGGTATGGATATTAAGGGTATCCATATGGGCTCCAAACATTGTAGCCTGGTGGCGGTGGTGGTGGAGGTGGGGGCAATGGCAGTGGCAAAGGCGGTTGCATTGGATCAGGGTCAGATGACTGCACCATATTCATGAAGTCTCCCCCGATTGGAACAGACGGTTGAGAAGGTTGCCGGTTGGAAGCTCTCGTACTTTCTGGTGCCGGAGGAGGAGGTACCACCTGGGGCATCAGAGGGGGTAACAAGTAGCTCAAAAATTGTTGAAAACTTTGCAGCATCGGAAGATTCTGCTGAGGATGCCGCAAAAGAATGTCGTGAAGCTCGTTGAGCAGAAACTGCAAATATTCTGTTGAATCCATGAATTCCAAGTCTTGGGTTCTTTATGGCTTATGCCCTGTAAGACAGCGATGAAGAAGGGAGCACGCCCGATGCGCGATGAAGTAAGGGTGGGAGTGGCTAATAAGTCCGGGGTCGGAGGCCGAAGATACCTCAAATAAGATTCCACTAGCTCTGTTTGCTCTTTTGTAGGACCGGTATGCTTTCAGAAAAGCACACGCCTGATGCTTTGATACCACTGTCACAAGACGGGCATCACGTGCCAATAGAAAAGAACACACTGAACAGACTTTTAGCACTTCAATAACAGCTGAACTGAAAGAGAGAGACGACACGCGACACGGAGTGGCGGAATTCCACCCCAAAGAGTATTGGCCCCAAACGTCAGCGCTCCTTTCGGTATTTCTTTATATTGCATCAACACAGTACAAGCCGGTACTCCAGACTTTGCACCTTCTCCAGGAAGCATGCCAGAGAATGAGTTCTAACCTCATATTTAGAGACCCTTGGCTTGAAAACCATTTTACATGAAAAGCCTTCAAACTCAAAAGCTTCTGGTCCAAAAAGCAATGCCAAAAATTGTCAGCGTAATTTACGGAAATCCGTACAGCTGTCACGTCATCAGCCAACGCAAAACACGGAAATCCATACAGCCTGCCACGTCATCATGTCAGCCCAATTCGAAAACTGCCACGTCATCAGCTGCGGGTCCTGCTTTTATTTTAATCTTTATGTCACTTGGGGCCCCATCGGACGGCATAAGTTGGTAGGACTTCTTTTGTAACTTGCTCTTCTTAGGGTTTAGGCCCCTCGGTCGGCATCAATAAGTTGGCTCCATTCTTTAGGCTTTGACACGTCAACAGTTTGTGACAGCTCTTGTAGGCAATGACATGGCCTTCTTGCATTAAGACTGCACCCAAACTATGACCACAAGTATCACAATATACTTCAAACGACTTCTGCAAATCGGGCAAAGTCAAAAATTGATCCTGTAGTCAAATTCTGTTTCAATTCCTGAAAGGCAGTCACTACTGTGGATCCCCACGAGAAAAGGACTCCTTTCAATGTCGACCAATGCAAAGGGGTAAACAACCTCTGCAATCTTTCTGATGAACCGCCTATAAGAAGAACTTAAGCCCAAGAAGCTTTCAACTTCATGGACATTTTCCAAATCGGGCCAATCACGGATAATCTCTATCTTGGCCGGATCCATCTACACTCGTGCTATTGAGACAATGTGTCCCGAACACGTGGCTCGGCTCACACGGTAAGGTATTCGGTTCGGTGGTGTGATTCCGAGTATCAAATCTATAGTATGATCCTTAGGACGAGCGGGTGATAACTCGCCTGGCAGGCCTTCTGAAAAGCAATCAGTCTGAGTGTGGAGAAAATCTTGGTGTTCTTTGTTCATGTCAAAACATATTCGACCTTTATTCATCGTTCAGCTCTCTCCAAAAGAGTAAAGAAACTGAAATTCATCAAGTACAATCTCTGAGCCCTTCTTTTGTCAAAGTCGCTTTCTCGACCCGGTAGTCAACCACGGCGTTGTTCTTGTGGTACCAAGGGATTCCGAGTAGAACGTCAACCTTCCAAGGCCATTACGTAGAACTCCTCGTGCCCTAAACACCCCTGTCATTGCAAACAAAGTTTGCCAATGCTCGGTGTAATCATTAATGGAAGCATCACGTCCGGGTGCCACTGGAACTACCTCCGCCCGTGGCCTTAGCCTATCGAGCGTAATTCCAAATCGAGCCGCCAATTCCGAGTGATAAAGTTGGCCTTGGTTCCTTCATCAAAGAGAAAATAGAGGGCTTCCTGATCCTTCACTTTGCCCCAAAAGCAGCAAAGTTTGTACTTTCATTCATTTGATTCGGTTCAGGCCCCACACAATGTGGTACCAGTTCTGCTTTTTATCTGCCTTCTCCACCACGTCCCTCAGCTGCTTTAGAACTTTCTGGCCTTTCTTCATCCTGTTCATTCGGTGCCTTGTTAGGGCACTTCACGGAGATATGCCCAATTTCCCCGCATTCAAAGCACTTCCCCTCCTTTATGTAGAGAGCCCTCTCTTGAGGATTAACCTTGGGTCGTGCATCCTTGTCTTTCTGTTCTGGGTTGCTCTTTCTCTTTCTACTTTCATTTTTCGAAGTCTGTTCGGCTCTTTGCGTCATGATCTCATATGTGGGGTAGGTCAGACTGCCATAGTGAATGGCAAAACCCCGTTTCGCATGACTCATCAACTCCTGAATGGAAGCTAACTTTTGTTCTAAGCAGTGATCTCGGATCTCTGAGGTAGACCCAAGGTAAACCGCTCAATCTGTTCCTTGAACGAGATCTTCTTAAATGAAGAGGCGGGTAGAAAAGAGCTCCAGAATCTCTCGCAATAAGCGTCCACTGAATCCTTCTTGGTCATTTGAAGATGGTTCCAAGCAATTCGTATGTCACGTTCATGCTCTCAAATCAGCCAAGAAGAAATAAAAAGCCTCTTGAATTTCAGCCATTTAACTGGCGTTGTCTTGTTTAATAGAAGCGTGGACCACCAAGTTCGAGCATTCCCCTTAAAGTAAGAGGCAGCTCTCCGAATCTTAAGAGTGCTCTAAGTAACGCCCTCCAGAGAAAGCGATGTCAAACTGTTGTATAAAAGACAAAGCCTTCGAAGCATCTCTATAACCAGAAAACCTGTCAAATTTAATTGACTGTCCACATTTTTTAAACTCTCGGACTTTCTTGCTTTTGTCTTCCAGAAAGTCATACTGGTTGGCTTTATAAAAATTCTTCTTCTTTGCATAAAAGATGTTGTCATTCAAGTCTGAACTATCTGAAGACGAGTCCTCCGTAGAACTGTCAAATACGGGGCGAGATTTAGACTTCTTTTCCTTTTTCTTGCCTTTTCCGAAGCTTTGCTTTTTGCCTTTTCTGTCTTCTTTGCTCGAGTCGGATGAGCTAGAAGAACTGTCAGAAGAAGAAGAAGAAGAAGAACTGGGTACTCCTTCAAATCGAACACGCTTCTTCTGCTTTCTTGCCGATTCAAAAGTAGACTCACGACCCAAATAACCCGGGAAGTCATCGCCTTTCTTCTGCTCTTTGTCGTGCTTTTTTAGCTTTGTTTTGTTGCGCGTCCAAAAGCTGAGCAATTCGTGTATCAACCACCTCTTCTAATTCTTGCTCTGTGTACATCCTGGGAGTAGGAGGTTTCTTGGGTGGTTCTACAGTCTGCCGCCACTGCGCGTGCATCTCCTCGAAAGAGGTCTTGCTCATATATTTTGCAAATTTTGGATCCTTCGCAAAATTGAGCATCATCTTCGTTGCATCGCCGATCAATCGTTGACGCTCCATCTCTTCGAGCTCCACTTGAGTAGGCCAAGCGGGCCATACTCCTCGCGTGAATCTTCGTTGTGATCCCTTCCCGCATCTCCGAATGCAGAGGGAGTCGACTGATCTTTGCCTGAAGCCATAAATGCCGCGGAAAAAAAATAGGGATCGGATTTCCCGTAGAAGAGAAATCGGTCGTGCTCTGATACCAATGTAACAGACTTGGACACTCCAAGTCAAGAATCTACCGCGACAGCACAAATAAATACTTCAAAACAGTTCACAGTTCACAATTGATTCGACACTGGCCCCGCGGAGTTCTGTGCCTAGAGATATTGGCCCCAAAGACTGACACCCCTTTCGATATTTCTTTTTGTAGTAAAATGAGTTCAAAGTACAAGAGTGCGGGCAGGCGCTCACACTCAAACTCTGCATCCAGATGCTCTGAGTTGTGAGAAGCCTGCTCACATATTTAAAATTACAAGGGATGCCGCAAAAGCTGAAAATCAAAAGCTTTTAAAATAAAGGAAAAGCTTTCTCACAAGCTCTCTTGAGCCCCCCATATAAAGCAAAGGAGCTCTCTCTGTCACGTGACACATCCAACCCTATGTGTCCGTGGACAAGCTACAACATGATCAGGGTTCAGTTCAGTCAAGTCAGTCTAGAATAGGAAGTGATCTGGCACTTTTGTGAGTCTGTTCGTAGACCATGCATGTCCAGACACTAAGATTAGATGCATATCCTCTGGTTGCACAAAGCATGACCATCAGATTCCAGTCAGATCCCATCAGTAGCATTTTTACAGTGCATAGGCCTATTTTTGACATTTTTCACTTATTATTTTTAAGTGACTTTTGTTGAAAAGTAGGTAGGGCAATTTTGCTAAGCTAATATATAAGCAAACCAGAGTTAGCACTTTCTAGCAGAAGAGGCAGCAGGAGCACTCCCTCAACAGGCAACTTCTCAGCAAAACCCCAAGCCCTAGCGTTTTTGCTTGACAGCATAAAGCTAGCGTTTTTGGATCAGATCAGCCCTGGCGTGTTGGTGCACAGCAGATCTGTCACAAAACAGGAGCGTACACGAGCACTTAGAAATCTGAAAATTATAATACTTTGCAAAAGGGAGAGAAGGGAGAAGATCGACACAGTATTGGGGACCAGAAGATGGGCTGGTTCCCACCCGTTAAGAGTATTCTTTTATTCAGGGAGAATTCTTATACAAGCACGAGAATCCGAGGAAACCCCTCCGTTCTGTAATCTTAGACCCGTAGGTCATGCTTTCCCGTAAAGGGCTTGGGCACAAGGCCGTTCCTTCCCGTGAGGGACTTAGCTGCGAAGCCTACTTTCCCATGAGGGACTTACGCATGAAGCTGTAGTTTCCCGTAAAGGGCCTTCCCGTAAGACGGGAGATTCCTGCAAAACAAATAACACAGAGTAACAATTCTCAATGCGTATCAACACCTTATACCTGTCGCTCCTTGCTCGGAGAATCGACCTCTGTACTCAGTCGTCACGCGAACACTTGCAGTTTCCGTCGCCAGTCTTTGCTCCAGAATCCCAGCGCTTGCACTTTCTGTTGCTTTCGGCATCTCCAAACTGAAACACTGGCTACCCTTTTATAGGGTCTGACACCTGGCAGAAATAGGGGTCCAAAAGCAGAGCTTGGCGCTCCTAGAGAGAGGAGAGAGAAAATCGCGTTTTCTAGAGAGAGGAGAGAGAGATCACAATTCAGCCCCCCCTGCGTTGGTTTTAGCGCTGGCTTTTTTATAAGAGCCTTACTTGCTTTATTTTATTAATAAAGGGGCCGGTCACTTAAAAGTGACTGGTCACTTTATAAAATAAAGTGTGAACCTGTTCAAACTTTAAAAACTCACTCAGTTAATGAAAACAATGCTACACGAACACATTCCAGGCGTCCCCGGGTGCAGGACACGACACAGATGCAATGCAGACACAGACTCCTCGCGGGAAAACATCTGTCCTCCTGCGACTGTTCCTGCTTTTCGTAAAAAGCTTCATTGAACCCATCTTTATTCTTGTGCTTGCGTTCTTACGCGTATTTTCTTACTCAGTTCGGATTTCTTCCTTAGCCTACGGGATGCCCCCTTACTGATGCACCCGTCACCCATCATGTGACACATCAGGGGCACTCGTAACCCGGCCCTTTCCACCGAACTTATGGAAACTCCTTCGCGATGTTTACCGTCACCCATCAAATGACACATCAGAGTTTGTCCGTTCTTGATGGCAGTTCCTGTAGCTACAATCTTTTAACAGTTCTTAGTGCACATAATAAAATATCCTAAAAAAGAGATTAATCATTAAAAATAAGAAAATAGTCCAATTAGCAACATCCCTCTGGCTTCTAAACAGTTGACCTCAACTGTAGTGCTTGGACATATACCTCCAGTATCTCGAGATAAGCTGCTAATTCCTCCTGCGTCATCCATTGAGCATCTAGATTCGAATAGTTCTTAAACCTAACCAAATACTTCCGTGTTCTCTTCCCGGATTTGAGAGACCGCTCCTGATGACTTACTATCTGCTCCGGTTGGAGTATTTCTTCTGTCTCCTCAACCTCAGGAGGTTCCTCAGCGCTAGGCTTGCTCGAAGGCAGTCCCACATACGGCCGGAGTAAACTGACATGGAAAGTATTATGGATCTTCCAATTAGGCGGTAGCTCTAATCGGAAAGTGACATCATTCACTCGCTCAGTGATCTTAAACGGCCCATAATAACGGTAGAAAGTTTTACCACCTTCCCCTTATGAGACGCTTGTTTCTTAAGTCTTGCCTTCTCAACCTTGAGTAAGAATAACTGTCCGACTGTTAAGTCGAGATTCCTCCTGTGCTTGTCTGCAGCTTTCTTATGCTTTTCCTGAGAGCGTAGAATAGCTCTCCTAACTTGCCCGTAGGCTGTGTCCAAATCCCGGGCAAATTCATCTGCTGCAAAGATCTTATCCTTAGTTAAAAGGATGGGTGGAAGCAAAGGCTTACCATAGAGAATCTCAAAAGGTGCTTTCCCCGTCGATGAGTGTATGGTATTGTTATACGCATACTCGACAAGAGGCAAATATTTCTCCCAGTCAGATTGCCGGTCTGACACATAAGCTTTTAACATATCCAATATTGTGGAATTGGCTATCTCACTTTGCCCGTCCGTTTGAGGATGGTAGGCAGATGAAAAATTCAGCTTTGTACCAAATTATCCATCAAGGCACGCCAAAAATTTCTGCCATGCGAGGATCTCGATCACTCACAATAGACTTAGGCATTCCATGATGCTTAAAGATCTGTGCTAGAAAGACCCTAGCCATATGATCTGCTTTGATCGTTTTCTTGACTGGTATGAAGTGTGCTTGCTTGCTAAACCTGTCCACAATGGTCCAGATCGCGTCATTTCCAGTCTGAGTTCTAGGGAGGTCCATGATGAAGTCCATGGCAATACTTTCCAAGGTTCATTAGGCACAGGCAAAGGTTGTAGCAACCC
>NW_028221599.1:0-52417 GCF_014529385.1 Adiantum capillus-veneris
GATGGCTATGAGTAAACATCACAAGAATTACAATAGTACATGGCAACCACATCAAGATCAAGGAAGGGCAGTAAACCCGTAGTACAAAAGCTCAGAAGACTTGGAGTACTCCAACAAGAGGCATTGCTTAAATAAGTGAGAAGTTTGCGACAAGCAGGTTTCATCTATCCTGTCGAAGACTCGAAATGGGTCTCCCCAATAGTAGTCACACCAAAAAAAAATGGTAAGTGGAGAGTTTGTGTGGATTATAAACCTCTCAATGCAGCCACGAAGAGGGACCACTTACCCCTCCCATTCCAGGATGAAATACTCAATGAAGTGGCAGGTCACGAGCGATACACAGTATGCGATGGCTACTCAGGATACTTCCAAATTAGCATTGCAAAGGAGGATCAAAAGAAGACAACCTGCATCACACCATGGGGATGTTTTGCCTACAGAGTGATGCCGTTTGGCCTCACTAACGCCCCGGACACGTTTCAACGCTATGTGACTTTTGTTTTCCAACCCTACTTTGGAACATCAATACGGTTTTCATAGATGATTTTTGCATTTATAGCTCACGAGCCCTTCATTTAAGCAAATTCTATGATGGCTTAACCAGGCTACAAACCTTGGGTGGCCAACTCAACATGGACAAGTGTCACATTGGTGAGAGCAAAGTCACTCTCCTTGGTCATGTAATTTCAACAAAAGGAATCGAGGCTGATCCGAGCAAGATTCAGGCTCTGGTATCTTTATCATCACCCACCACCTCTAGGCAGCTGGTTTCTTTCCTTCAGAAGGTAAGATACTTGAGCAGGTTCATTCACCTGCTGTCTCAAGTGGTCCTTCCTCTACAAAAACTCACCCAGAGGGATGTCTTCTCATCGAGTGAAGAGAACGAGCAGCAGTTTACTGAGGTGAAGCAAATCCTAGCTAAGATTCCCACTATTTCACCTCCTAAGTGGGACAAACCATTTTATGTGAACCCTAGTGTGGGAAGTGATACACTCGGAGCAGTGCTAATGCAAAAGGACCCCAAAACTTCTTTCATGCGCCCTATTTACTTCTCTAGTCGGGTCATGACCCCATCAGAAAAAGGATTTACCGAAGTAGAACACATGGTTCTGGCACTAATGTTTGCTACCACAAAGTTCCGCTCCTATCTCCTGCCTAGACTCTTTGTAATCCTGACAATGGAGGAGTTTTTCCCATATGTAATGTGGCACATGGATGTCTCATCTAGGATCTCAAAGTGGTTAATTAGACTACAAGAGTTTGACTACACCATGCAAGTAGAAAACTCCACCAGGGCTAGTTTAGCGGGAATTCTCACTCATCGCCATTATGAGAAGAAGCTAAAGGTCAACACGGAAGCAAAGGAAGAAACACCAACGATAGAGAGTCCTAGGCTAGAGAGAACTCACTCTCTCTTCTTTGACGGAGCATACAAGAGAACAATGGATCAGTCTGCAGCAGCAGGCATGATCATTTTCAATGAACAGCAAGAAAGAGTATTCTCCATGGGGCAGTTATTACACTCCCACTCCAACAATGAAGCAGAATATGCAGCCCTAATTCTTGGGTTGGAACAATGTATTTCACAAAGAATTCAGCGCCTAAATGTGTTTCGCGACGCTTTGCTTTTGATAAGGCAGATAAATGGCACGTGGGATTGCAAAAATCAGGTTTTACTTGGTCAACTTGGCCAAGTTAAGGACCTCCTAAAGAGGTTTGAAGCAGTGAAACTCTTCCATGTCCCCAGAGCAGAAAATCAAGAGGGAGATATGCTATCTAAAGAAAGAATACAAGACGTTCCCATAGGGGCGATTAAATTAAAACTACCCCTCTTCCAAGGAATTGATGCTATGCCTGATATCATCAGTTTTCTAGATACAGGAGAATGTCCAGCAGGACACGCCAAAGGCCAAAAACAGTGGCGGGTGAGGAAGGCTACTAGGTATCTCCTTATAGATGACCACTTGTATTGTAAGGGCAAAGATCAAATTCTCAGGCACGTGCCAACCTCCAGTGAAATCACAGACGTAATTTCAAGTTGCCATGATGGCGTCTGCGGCAGTCATTTTGCTCTAGATATCACCTGTAGGAAGATTCTACAGGCAGGATACGTTTGGCCTAGTTTAAACAGGGATGTACACCATTGGTGTAAAACATGTAAGGCTTGTAAAGTGGCCAGTGATCGCACGTTAACCTACAAGCCACAAACCCCTATCATTTCATATGGTCCTTTTGAACAAGATGGGAGCAGATGGGAAAATTCACAAGACTAGGGTCAATGGATGGAGACTGAAAGGTATTTTCTTAGGTTTGACCCAGAATTCATGCTAGACATTCGAGAGGAGGGAGAACCCTCTAACTCTACAGTTGAGGAAGCAGAAGAAGGCTAGAAGCATGAATGCCTCTGGCCAAAGGGAGAGGGCTAATGATAGCCGACTTTCAAAAATCAAAGAAAAAAAACTTATTCCCCCCCCCCCCCCCCTGCCCAACGGGCATCGGATAAAATAACACCCTCTCTCTCTCTCTCATTTTCCCTACATACCCCTCTCTAATATCCTCTCTCCCAATTTACCCCCACTCTCATTACCTCCCCCCCCCCCCCCCCTTGGCCCGCTAATATTCTTTCCCCGACCCCTCCCCCCTCTTCCCCACCCGCTCCCGCTCACCCTCCCCTCGACTCATTCCCTCCCCCTTGGCCGCTAATATATTCCCTCACTCCCACCCATTGACTTGCTTCCCCTCCCCTTGTCCTTAAGCTCTCATGCAAGACAGTAGATACTATTCCCTCTCCCTCTCACCCACACATCTCCCCCTACCCCAATCCATTGCCAACCCCCCCCCCCCCCCCCCCCCCCCCCCACCCCCCCCTTCACTCTCTTGTCCAGCGGCCCACAAGGCGCGGACCTATCCATCTCTCTCCCTCACACTCTCTCTCTCTCTCTCACGAGCCTGTGAAGGCGCCAAAAAATCTCCCTCTCTCTTCCTTATCCACACACTCTCCCTCCCCTACACACCCCTCTCTACCCACGTACCCTATCCCTCCCTCTCCCTCTCACAATCTCTCCTTCTCTCAGCCCGAAGGCACGGACCACCCTCTCTCTCTCTCCATCTCGGGCGCTTAGGCCGCGCAGGAAAATCTCCCTCTCTCTCCTTCTCACGGAATGCGGCAGTAGAACCTCTCTCTCTCTCTCTCTCCACACACACACACACACACACCATCACTCTCCCCCCCCTTTTGGCGTTGTGAACGAGCCCACAACAGTAAGCTCTCTCTCTCTCCCACCTGGGCGCTCACGCACCGCAGCAGACTGTCATCCGCACACACACACACACACACACAATACAGACACACACACCATACCTACACACACTCACACACACACACACTGCACACACACTCACGCTCTCTCTCTACCCCATGTATATTGTATATATATTAAAGCCCCCTTCCCACGCACGTTTACGCGCACACTCATGCACATACACACACATCCGCCCTCATGCACGAATACATACACACAGATGCATATACGCACCGCACCACAAATACAAAGGAACAAAACGACTACGACATCGATAAATAAAGAAGAAGGATCCAAACCACGCACCGCCAACAACAAAAAGAGAGAGATACGCCGAAGGCATGCCCCGGCCGACTCCGAAAAGAAGTACACTCCACATCGACGCACCGGCAGCACACCATTCATCGGCAACACGCAACCATGACGCCATTCCAGTAATTTATCGGTTATTTTTATCATTATCTTCAGTTTTCACCCGAGCCATTGTAAATTTTCATTTTTTGTAAATGTCCTCTCTCTAGGTGATGGTCACAAAGGCCCACTTAAAGATTCCCATCTTTTAATAACCTCCCAAAACAAAGCAAGGGTCAACCACACTGGGCCCACCACTTGCTTTGTCTCCCCGATTAAGCTTACCCTAACCACACTGGGATTACCATCATCCAGGCAGCCAACACCTATAAATTGGCGCTAAGAGGTCACTATCCAAGGGGAGCAATTCATGAGGAGTCAAGCATTTGGTACAGTGTAGTGGGAAGGATTGGCACCATCACCAAGGGGGATTTGTGTGTTGGGTTTGCCTTTGAAATTGCACCATGCGAAGGGAACCACATCCATCTCTTGACTCCAATGGTCGATGCACACACGTATACACACTCTTCGTAGTAAATATTCACAATCATTGAGCCATCTTAGAGAACACACCAAGTAGGTTGCACCACCTCCTCTCCCTATCTCTCTACCACCACGGCATGCCACTTTGTAAATGTTTCAGAAATAATTCACCCTCACACCCCCGAGGGTTTTCATCATTTGCAAACTTCTCTCTCTCTCTCTCTCTCTCTCTCTCTCTCTCTCTCTCTCTCTCTCTCTCTCTCTCTCTCTCTCTCTCTTCTGTGTGTGTGTGTGTGTGTGTGTGTGTTGTGTGTGTGTGTGTGTGTGTGTGTAAGTTTGCGGTGTTCATATCATCGTGGTTTGCATCCTAGCCGCTCAAAGCTAGGTGGTGCCCCCTGTTCACTTTACTGTGGTAGGCTCGAGGCACGCCATTTGGCCCCTGTCGTTTTAGAGGCCGTCGGGGTTCGGGGTCTGCTTTGCGCCCATCAACAGGTACAGGTTTACTCCATTTCATTTGGTGTATGTAAAGGAAGCACTATTGCCTGTGGAAGTAGAGTTTCCTGCTGTCAAGATGTTAGAGAAGTTTCTTGGGCCGCCTAGTGATGCGTTCAAAGAGAGGCTCTTACAGTTACAAGAGGTTCAGCTGGATAGGATGAGCGCATTGGAACATTATGGACAGATGCAAGATAAGGCTTTGGCAAAGATAAATGAAAAGGTCAAAAGTAAGGGTATCAAGAAGCATGACTTGGTTTTTCGGTACAACAATAAGCTAGACAACACATTCCAAAAGAAGTTTCAAATCAAGTGGGAAGGCCCTTTCAAGGTAGTGGAGTGTTTTCCGAATGGTACCTATCAGTTGGCTAACCTGGATGGGGTTCTACATAAGTCAAGGGTAAATGGATTGCATCTTAAATTATATCATGCCAGATGAATGATGGTGGAGCCAAATGAGCTGTCTGTGGAGCAAGTAATAGATGTGAGGGATGAGGAGACCTGTGATAAGACGAGTCTCATATCTCTTTTTGCTGCTGCTGATCATGAATGATCTAGCAGGCTAGGGGATAGGAAAATTATGTCAGGAGTTTTTTTGGATCAAGAGATTGCCCATATGTACATACACATGCAGGGTGCATCGAATAAAGGATTTTCCATTTTCCATAGCCAGGTGGTTACATGGGGCCCACATGTGTACAGGTAGGACAGGGTGTACATAGTGCATCGATTTTCACTATTACCAGTATCAGTGTGTTTTTTCTATAATAATGAGGATTTGGTAGCGCGTAAAACTTATCGAGGAACCTATCCGCGGGTCGACGACATGAGGTAAGCAGGTGGGTTAGATGGCATCTAGTGGCGTTAGGAGGTCGAATGCGGTCAATACTTGCACGTGGATAAGTACGGACACACACGTGGGTGTTGTCTTGTGATAATTATGCAGAAAGGTCATCATGAGAACTATATTTGGGGTCCACTTCACATGGTGGCGGGATACATTATTGGAAAAGGTTGAGTGCCAGGTGTGCGGATGGATGCAAAAAGGTGACAACTATGCACTACGAGGTCAGTTTTTGGCCTGTTCGGGGTCCGTTTGAGGTCATCTAAAATTCCAAGGGTTCCCAAGTAATAAAGCTATGTGTGGGAACTCAAAAAACAGAGAGAAGACCAAAAAAAACATGGATAAGAGAGGAGGAACAGCCGCAACTCTGTTTTTGGTGTTTTTTGAAGCCTGTTTTGGCCGTAAACTGCTCATCCAAGGTCGGATTTGAGCACTTGGACATTGTAGACTGGGATTTTGGGCCATTTCAGCCGCGATTGCGCTGTCCATTTTGCCAAATTTCTCACTCTTTTTCTGTTGTTTTTTTTGTATAAGTTTCTCCTATGAGCGAAGCTTCTGCTCCAATTTGTGATTGTATCTGGCATCTTTTACCCATATTGTGTGAGCTATTTGCCCCATTGGTGTTGGCCCAAGCTCAATTGTATCTAAACATCAGAAATTCTTCTCTTTTGAGCTAATTTTTTTGGGTGGGTGGGTGTGTGTGTGTCTCTGTGTGGAGTGGGCAAGTGGATAGTCTCTCTCCTCTCACTCCATCGGTGTGTTCCCTGTCTCGGCCAGGTGTGTTGTGTTCCCTGTCTCGGCCAGGTGTTCCCTGTCTCGGCCGAGTGGTGCCCCATAGTGTGTGTGTGTGTGTGTGTGTATGTGTGTGTGTGTGTGTGTGTGTGTGGTGTGTGTGTGTGTGTGTGTGTGTGTGTGTGTGTGTGGTGTGTGTGTGTGTGTGTGTGTGTGTGTTGAGAGCGGGAAAAAGAGCAGTGCAATCGGGTGGCCTCTGTACTCGTGCACACTCACACAAACCACGCCTCATGCAAACAAGCAATGAACAAAACAAAGGGGGCACCACCCTAAATTAAGAGGTTTAGGGACCTCACACATAGTGCACATAGGCAAGTGAGACTTCTGGCATTATGATGGCATCAAAACATATGGCAAAACACATAGAAACGAAGCTTAGGGACCTTATGTAGCATATATATACACAAGACATCAGCTTAACAATACAACGGCATCTGATCATACATAACAAGGATATAGAGAAGCAAGCCAAGGATGGCATAATCCCTTGTCAAAAACAATCAACCCAGCAAGTAGGTATGATCCTACTAGCAACACATCAATACCTTAGAGAATGATGGTGAGGATGGTGGCCATGGAGCATGAGAGAAGACTCCTTATTTAGGTTTTAGGGCTAGTAATGTAGCATACTAGAGGGAGAGAGAGAGAGGGAGAGAGAGTAGAGCTCCATCCATAGCTCCTCGTTGTGAGCAATGTCGTCATAGCTTCGTTCCTTGATGAAGTGGGTGAAGTGTTCGTTTTGAGTGAGAGAAGGCCTCCTTATATAGGTTTCTGAGAGGGTTTAGGATTAGGGATAAACATGCTTAAATCCGCTGATTGGGGTTACTTTTTGCTTAGGGTGGTCAACAGATTGAGGTCACTTGATATGTCACCATCAAGATATTCTCTAGAGTGATGTGAGAGGGGAGGGTAAATGCTAATTTTTCTGATTGTGACACATGGGGATAAGGCCTTGACCAGCATTTAAGAGCAGGTAGGTGGCTGTTGAAACTGGAGGTTCTACACATGTCAGGGGGGGACCTGCTGGGTCCTCCTGAATATCAAATTCTCAAAAAATCCTCAACCATGGCTTCTTTTGACATGTGTTCTTTGAAAAAATCAGCATGTCTCTTTTCAACTCAAAAGTCTTTATCCCTGTTGACTCACCTTTACCATAAGATTTTCTCCTTTTCTCCTCCTGTAACTGCATTGTTGATGCCCAATCACTGCTTCTAGTAACGGTGAACAGTTACCTACCAAATACTTATGGTGCAGTAAAAAATATTTACCATAGGTAAAAAAAGTTACTGTAGGTAAAAAGTGATTTGTATTTACCATGTAGGTGAAAAATATTTACTGTAGGTAAAAAATATTTACTGTGGTAAAACATATTTACTGTCGGTAAAAAAAGTGAAAACAGAGTATGCTGTGTTGTGAGTCCACACGAACATCCTCGTGTAAATTTCACTAGAAATTCACACCTAGAATGGGCTATTCTGTAAGATATAGGTTGTAGGCATGCATAAGAGTTCGTTCCCACGTATCTTCTGCCCATGGCACTTTTTACTCTTTGGTGCTTGTGAAGTAGATTTTTCTTCTCTTTCGAGATCCTTGGACTAGAGTATCCTCATCTCCCCAACAACTGACTGTGCCTTTATTGCATCTCAGAAGGGGTCCTAAAAACCATGCATCATGTGTGTATATCCTTCCAGGAGTGTGTTTCGGGTCATTATAGAGGCATTCTGTGTTTCCATCCCGCCCACAATGCAATCTCACACCAAGACACACACCAAATGGAGCAGAGAGAGCTAGAGCAAAGGAAAGAGAGAGAAAGGAATGGAACTTGCATAATACCTTGTTTGTGACTTATAAATGGAGATGGTTCATTATGATGCTATCATAGACCTTTTACAAAACTAACTCATGCTTAGTAAATGCTAAACATTGCCAAGACACACGCACACACACTGTCTTAGGTGTGGGAGACCTCTCCCCAAAATACCCTCTTATAAAGACACAAAATTGGCGATGAAGACACACTACAATACTTTCTAAAACAAGATCAAATGATAGAAACTTTAAATATCCAAGTCACCTTGAATTCACCAAACCACATTGCACAAGTGGAAGGACGAAGATTTGAACGTCGAATCACGCCTTTGATGCACCAAACCTCATTTATTGATGATGGAGGAACATATTAAATAATGGTTTTGAGATTTTTGAACTCGCACTCTCTCACTTTCAATGTGTAGCTTGAAAGCTTCTCTCACACCAAAAGTGAAGCTCGCAAAGTGGTTGCTACAACTAAGTCTCTCCTAACGCATAGAGTGTTTGGGTGCTATGTGGGGGTTATTTACAAGAAGGAGAGGGTTCTATTTATAGGTTGGAGACCTCTCATTAGGATTAATAAAAATCCTAATTTACAAGGTAGAAAATCAAGATTATGATTTTTTCTGAACATCAAAACATTGCGAGTCTTCTTTGTCTACTTAAGTCGTGGATGTGGGCTCAAAAGAAAGCATTATTGATGGTAGCTAAGGTGAAAGTAGAGTTTTAAGGAAGGAAAGAGAGAGAGAGAGAGAGAGAGAGAGAGAGAGAGAGAGAGAGAGAGAGATACTATGCACATGTAGGCTTGAGGTGAGGTGTCTTTTATGGTTAGGTCAATGGCTATTTTGTGTTAGTATGTTAGTGGTTAGTGTTTTTAATCACTACAAATTTAGTGATATATTTACAATGGGTAGAATGAGGTGGATGGTTGAATGAAGTAAAGAAATCCTTGTGTTGGTGAATCTTGAAGAAATTTTGGACTTACTTGTGTAGGTTCTCAAAATGACTATCGATCCTCTTCTTCTTCTTTTGTTCTTTATGCCACCGTCGCCAGGGTTGATTATTGCGATGAAAATGGCAATTCGATTGATGAGATCTCTCAATTTTTAGAGGTTAAGCATGGTGTACATGCTGAATTTCATGTATATAGAGAAAGGGTAAGATGGAATTGTACTTTGGAAGTATTAGAGAGGAGCATAGAGATGGTGTATGTACATGTAGAGCCCATATGAGAGCTATGGAAGTAAGAGGGGAGGTTAATGGTGAAGAAGGTGAGAGAAACCATGAAAGGTGTAGGTTTGAGTGAAGGATTGAGGGAATGAGTGTGTGTGTGTGTGTGTGTGTGTGTGTGTGTGTGTGTGTGTGTGTGTGTGTGAAGAAGTGTGGAAAGAGGTGAGAGAAGACTATGGGCTACTTGTGAGAAAAGTGGGCAGACTGGGGTCCAATCAAAAAATCATACCTCACCGGTGGTAGCTCCAAAAATTATCAGAATGTTTGTGGTGGTTATTCAGCTCTTGGTCCAGATTTTGTCTTCTAACCACCACTTGAAATTTGCAGTGGAGATTGATATAAAAAATCCCACCGAAATACCTATTTTCTTCACAAAAAAGTCTTCAGGCCCCCTTTTGTTGAAGTTGCATATGGATCCAAAGGTGAGTCCCTCCTTGCATTAGAGCATGACCTAATTGATTCTTAGGGGTTTGAAAATATGTATGGTTGTGGATTATGCCTAAATATAGTATATGGATATGATGGGAAAAATCAGGCTAGTATATACAAACAATTTATGGAATCTAAAATAGTGTGAGTTATATATATATATATAATAAATATATGAAAATATAAGGAATCAAATAAGGAGGGTCCTTTTTTGTTTTAATTGATGTATATTTATTTACAAGAGGTAAGAAAGAATACCTGTAGGAGATAGGAATTTAGTGAAAGGCAATGACTGATGGTGGTGAAAGGTATTTTTTGAAGTTTCCCCCTGGAGTGGATTCACACTAGAAATAAAAGAAATTTGCATGAAATGATTTTGTATAGAATACATAGGTAAGAAAGATCATGGGAATGGTGAGTAAATGTACATATCATAATTAGGTAAAAACACACATCTAGACAAAAATATTTAAATAAATATCAAAATAATTATAATAAAAATCCCTATATTTAGGCCCTATATACTTATACACAAAAAGGTCATAATATATTTTTGTTTCTATTTTTATTTATTTATTTGGCTCAACTAGCCCAGTGACTAGATAAGTGAGGGTTTTTAATGAGATACGAGAAAATTTCCCTAACTCACACACGCCTATGTACAATGAAATGGTAGGAATAGCCACAATGTTTAAGTGATTTTGGTAGAGTGGGGTAGCTCACTATGGCAATTTTGGATAGCCAAAAAACGGCCATCACTATGTATAGTTTAAAGTGAACCAAAGCTTTCTTCACTCTTTTGTTCGCTTTTTGTTTGAAAGTATAGATATGTGACACCATGTTGTGCTTGATTCTTTCGAACCAAGCCAAGTTTTTTCCTTCCAATGTCAACCCAAATCCCTCATACTGAGTATGAATCTGCAATCTGTTTAGCTCTCAAAACTTGTTTGAAGAGTGAGACATGAGCATATGGATCCCTTGACCCATCGTATTTTTTTTTAACACACTGAGCCACTTGATATGGTTTTAAACGTTGTGGTTTATTCACCAATCTAACAAGTTTGTGGTCTCTTTGAGAGACATCTCTCGTCCTCTCCTCTAGTCTTGGAGAAAATCCTGGTGGAATCCTCTCAGCTATGTCCTCTCGCATTTTTATTGGCTGAAAGTAAGTAGAGATTGGAGTACCCTTGTACATATATCTCTCTAGGTCAATTGGATCAATAAATTTGTACTCACAACCATACTTATCTACCATCAAAACTTGAACTTCATAGGCATCTGTATATGTGAATGCATAGAGATTCTTATGGAATGGCATCTCTCCAACATAGGATTCTACACACTTGTAGAAGATATTGAGGCGGTCCGGGGCGGGCAACAAGAAGAGTGGCCTCTAGACACCCTTCAAGGCTCCCGTGATGCTCAATGGGGCTAGGGCACAACACAACACAAACCAAAACAACAAACCCACAGCCAAATCCCAACTACACAAGGGGCACCACCTAGTTTAAGAGCGAACTAGGACGCAAAAGAGGAGAATCGTTAGATAACCCACAAACAAGCAAGGAATTTACACTAACCCTAACACCAATGGAACACTCTCACACACTAAAACACGAGAGAGAGAGAGAGAGAGAGAGAGAGAGAGAGAGATGGTGCTCGGGCTGCTTTGAAGTGTATCGTTAATGATCAAGCAAACATAAATATATATATGTAAGAAAGAGAGAGAAAGGGGGAGGGGGTGCTTGTTGCATTAATACCTTCTTACAAATCTGTCATGACAAATCAAAGTGAGATTAGTATTTGTTCAACATAGCTTGCGTAAATTTCACCACAACACATCACAAGAAAAGCCACCCCAATCACTGTCTTAAGGCCAGGGGAGTCCTCTCCACCCTGTCGCCCTCTTACAGTATGTGGGATTTATGGCTAGATTGATGACAACACCAGAGACAAGCTATCAAGAACTTAACAAAAAACACCAAGACACTTACGCATCATTGTTGTCCATTACTTCACGTTGGAAGGGAGACAAAGTATCAGCTTAGTCCAAATCCACCCTCCTTGATTCAGCAAATGTTGGGCTTACACTAGTAGGAGAAATGATAGATTTTCTACTCTCAATTGAATGATCACTCTCTCTCTTACAATGGCATAGAGTTCCCTTGTTAATCCCCTATTACAACACATGCACATACATAAGACAATGAGCTTCCACTCAAGAGCTCCTTATAGAGAGGTTGAGCTTGGCTTCTCAAGCTATAGCATAGTGCTCTTGCTTATGGCTCCCCCTTTTGTGCTAGCTACACCCTCCTTTTATAGCAATTTTGATGGCTAGGGTTACTCCTCTAACCATGGTTGGGTTAGATTTTCAGCAATTTATCTAATTTCTTTTGCTTGGAATTATCAAGAAGTTGGTGGGGAAAGAGAGAGGAGAGAAATGGAGGTGATAGGACTTTTCATAGTGGGTTAGTGTTAGTAGAGTTAGTATTAATTTACAAATGGAATTGGATATTTACAATGGGAGTATCCATGTAGGATACAAATAAGGAAGAAAAACTCTTAAGAGGTAAGAAAAGGTGGATTTCTTACAAGGTTGATGCTCCAAGTGTCTTGAGTAGGGCCGATTTTGACGCTTGTTGACGGTCCACTAGCTTTGACGGTACATTTTTTCTCCACTCTTGACCTTCCTTGAGAGACAAGGTAATTGAAGCTGAGTAATCAACCACCATGATGCTGTCTTTTAAGAGAAGAGGCTGAATTTTGTGGTTTTTTTGATAGATATGGGTAATTTGGAGGAGGAAAAATGAGACTAGGTGGTCAATTTTGGAATGGAATTGTGTGTGGGAGGTATGAGTTCACCATGGTTTCTCTTATTCTTCAAGGTTGAGGAGAAGGTGAGTAGGGTGCAGAGAGGAGTGGTGAGAGAGGTGGGGATGATGAGTGGAGAAGTGTGTGTGAAAGAGGAAAATGATAAAGTGGAAGAGAGAGTGTGGCTGCATAGCATGGGAAAACTGGGGTCCACTAAAAAAATCATAGCTCACAGCTCGTAGCTCAAAAAAATATGAAAAAATTTGAGGCAAAAGTTCAGCCCACGAGCTACAACTTTTGTTTGTATCACCTTTTCAAATTCGGAGAGCAAGTGAACTTTAAAAATTCAGCAAAACCGACCGTTTTTTTCCACTGCACAAGGTCCTTGTGGGGTCCTTCTTTGGATGATTCTTTTGAATACCTCCAAGAGTGAGCCCTCCATAGTGCATGTATGCATGCCACCTACCCTTGACCTTATTTGGTAGGTCTATAATTGAAGATATTGTTGAGATTATGATATAAGTGAATAGTACAACTAAGAAAATCAAATATTGAGGGGTCTAAAAAATATGTACATGTCAAATATAAATAATATAAGTGGAAAAAATATAAAGGGGTCAAAAGAAATCTCTCTCATTATGAGGCTACCATAAAAAGATAAATATTTTTGGTGTTCTAATTTTTTAGAAAAAAACAAAATAGATGTAGGAAGGGAAAAATCAAATAGTGAAAAAATATACACATAAATAAAACTAGTTTTTTTGGATTTTGTTGGGGTGGAGTTACACCAAATATAAGAGAAGCTTACATGAAAATATTTCTATATGGAATAAAGAGTATGAAAAATGGTAAGAAAAAATTGTGGTAATGGTGAGGCAATGTACAGAGCATAAATAACACACACCTAGGTAGAAATATTTAAATAAATACCAAAATAATTATGAAAAAATCTTTTATTTAGGCCCTATATACAAAGAAATATTTACATACGCATGGGCCATAATATACTTATATTTTTATTTATTTTTTTGGCTCAACTAGCCCAATGACTAGCTAATTGAGGGTTTTTTAAGAAGATATGGGAAAAGTCCCGTGACTCACGCACGCCTATGTACAGTGAAATGGTAGGGATAGCCACAGTGTTTGGGTGATTTTGGTAGGGTGAGGTAACTCACTGTGGCAATTACAAAGAGCCGAAAAACGGCTATCATTAGCCCTCCCCCTGGATGATGGTATATTCATGTACCATCATAGAGCATCTTTTCCAAAGAGAGTGCTTCAGAGTCCTTGACAAGATCTTCATTGTTTGGCCCCTCGGAATTTTGGCTAGAGTTACACTCATGCTTCATGTAACAATACTTACATGAGACAGTGGCCTTTGGACAGATCTTTGGTAGATCCTTTGGTAGAGGCGACTCAAATAGGGCTTCAAGCGATACCCGTTTACTTTCCTGGAGTGCTCTTTACCATTCAAGTCCATAAGCTGATAGTAACTTGAATTGAAAGCCTTCTTGACTATGTATGGCCCTTGCCATCTAGTTTCAAACTTGGCATCAAAACGATTATCGAGTCGATTGTCATACCTTAGCACCAGATCTCCTTCATTGATGCCTTTGTCCTTCAGTTTCTTGTCAAGCTTCTCCTTCGCTTGCGTAGCTTTCTCTTGTAGCACTCGTATGCTGCTTCTCTTTTCCACTCAAGCTCAGCTAAGGTAAGAAGTCGATCCATCCATGCTTCTTGATCATCTTGTGCTGATTTGTCATGAAGTCGCATTGTTGGAATGTTTAGCTCAATTGGCTGTAAAGCCTCTTGACCATAGACCAAGTGAAATGGTGTGAACTCCGTGGCTTCCCTATATGTGGTTCGATACGCCCACAAGGCACCATCCAAGAAGTCATCCCACAACTTTGTCTTGTTTTTCACCATCTTTCTAATGATGCCTGCAATGACACCATTAGCTTTTTCTACCAAACCATTTGATTGGGGATAGTAGGGTGTACTGTGACGATGTAGAATGTGAAGTACTTCACAAACTTCTGTGAGCAAGCCCTTCCTAAACCCTGGACCATTATCAGAAACAATCTCCAAAGGTGTGCCAAATCTGCAACAAATGTGATTGTACACAAACTTGCTAACTGTCCTCTCATTCACTCTTGCCACACTTTGAGCTTCCACCCACCTAGTCATATAGTCTACAGCCACTAGAATGTAGAGTTTACCATTTTTTGTCCTAGGCAGAGGACCCATAGCATCAATGCCCCACTTTTCAAAGGGTCCATTTGCAAGCACTATTTGCCTCGGGCCATGCACCAACCTTCTATTTCCATTTATCTGACAATTGTGACAGCTTTTACACCAATGTTGAACATCCACATGCAAGCTTGGCCAAACATACCCCGCAAGAAAATCTTCTTCACAGTTAATTCTTGGGCAAAATGACCACCACATGCTTGTTCATGAAACCTTTTAGAATGGCTGGAATTTCCTCAATAGTTGGTACTCTTCTGCATACTTGATCCCTCCCTCTTTGATAGAGGGAGCCTTCTAGGAAGAGATATGCGCTTGCCTTCTTCATGAGTCTCCTCTTCTGAGCCTTCGTGAAGTCTGTGGAAACTCACCCTCCAAAATGTAGCCGATAATGGGAGCCAATGACTCCAATCCCTGGTATCTCGGTTGCTTGACAGCTGCTGCCACCATGATGACCTGCACTTCTCTCTCAACACATGTAACTACTTGCTGTGCAAGTAAATCAGCATCTTCATTTTGTTTCCTAGGAATATGATATAATTGCACCTCCTCAAATTGATTAAATAGCCTACGGATGGTATGAACTTTGGCCCTTAGTCTTTCATTTTTGCATGCCCAAATGCCTAAAATCTGCTTCACAATGAGAAGTGCATCTCCTTTTACCATGAGACGTTGTATACCATGGCCAATGCATATTTTTAAACCATGAAGTAGTGTGTCATATTCTGCTTCATTGTTGCTAGCTGAACTTGGTAGATTGAACTTCTCTTTCATGACCACCTCTCCACTTGGGTTGAGCAACACTAGCCCTCCCCCTGCTTTTCCTGTGGCTCGACGAAAAGCTCCATCAAAGAACAAGGTAAAAGCATTAGGAATACTTTTTGGTGGTGGTAATGGTAGGGTCTTTACTTCAGGCACCTTAATCTCCTTTTCATGCACCCTATAAGTGAGAATCCCTGCCAATTGTGCACGCACACTATCTTCTACCTTGAAAGGAGTATTGAAACTCTTGCAACTCCATAATCCACTTTGAGATCCTAGTACTAAGATTCATTTGAGATGACACCCAAGGGAACAAATTCTCTGCAGTGAGAATTACAAAAGGTTTTGGTAGCAGGTAGGATCTAAACTTTCTCACCGCAAACATGAGAGAAAGCATCATGAGTTCTGCTTCTGTGTAGTATCTCTCCAAAGCATTCATGACCCTACTAGCAAAGTAGATGGGTCGCATCCTTGTACTGTGGGGATCTTGTTGTAGCAACACAGCACCAATTTTTCCCTTCCAACACTAGAGCTAACAAAGAATGTGTACTCCCAACAAGGAGGCATGAGTGTTGGTAGCTCTGACAAAATGACTTTAATGTTACAAAAATACTCTTCAAGCTCATCAGACCATGCAAATTCTACTTGTTGTGTCAACTTTTGCAAAGGATGAAGCAACTCCGAAGCTAAGTGAATAAAGCGTGACATATACTTCACTTTTTGAATGAATGATATGACCTCTTTGAGATTCTTGGGTGAGGGGAGCTCAATAAGAGCCTTTGCCTTTGAAGGATCCACCTCAATGCCTTTATAGGAAACCTTGTGACCAAGCAAGATCACTTCATCCTCAGCTATGTGACACTTGCCGGGGTTGAGTTGACCTCCCATGTCATAGAGCTTCTTTAAACCTTCTTCTACCCTTTGTAGATGCAATGATTTTGAGCTATAAATGCAAAAATCATCAATAAAAACCCTAATGGACTTTCCAAAGAATGCTTGAAACACCATGTTCATGAAGCGTTGGAAAGTTGCAGGAGCATTTGTCAGGCCAAATGGCATGACTCTAAAAGCATAACAACCCCAAGGAGTGATAAAGGTTGTTTTCAATTGATCCTCCAGTGCAATCCCTATTTGAAAGTAACCTGAGTAACCATCGCACACAGTGTACTTCTCATGACCAGCTACCTCATTTAGTATCTCATCCTGGAATGGGAGGGGAAAGTGATCTCTCTTTGTTGCCTCATTGAGGGGACGGTAATCCACACACACCCTCCACTTGCCGTTCTTCTTAGGAGTGACAACAACAGGAGAGACCCACTCTGAATTCTCCACTGGATAAATGAACCCTGCTGCTAGAAGCTTTCTTACCTCCTTGAGTAAAGCCTGCTCCTTGATGACTCCTAGCCTTCGTAGCTTCTGAGCCTTAGGTGTGGCCTCTGGCTTCAACTCAATTTTGTGTTGAACAGCATCTACTCCACGCACATCGATGTAGTCTTTAGCAAAAAGCCTAGGAAACTTCCTTAGCACACATTTGAACTCCTCTCTTTCATCCTTTGTAAGTGTTGTTGATAACATACCTTCTAACATTCCTTCATCTTCCACCTTTTGGTTCTCTTGGGAACCTACCTCTTCCAAATCTTGACAAGAGGTCTCTTGGTTGCTTGGCTTAAACCTTACCCCCATGACTTCGATGGAAGACTCCTCTTCAGTAATGCTGCTGCTACTTTCTTCTTCTGAAGTGCTATCGGTCCAACCTTCTTCCATCTCACTTTGAGATGATTCTTCATGGAGCTCCTCTTGGCGTTGCTCCTTCATGTCAAAGACAACCTTCTTATGATTGTCATTCCTGCAAATTAATTTCCCACTCTCCCAATCCTGCAAAGCTCTCATTTTCATTAGCCATGGTCTTCCTAGGATAAATGGATAACCACTTCCCTTGGTCGACATAACATAAAAATCCACTGCCTTCTTAATGCCAAAGGCCTCCACAAAAACATTTTTACAAATGCCTACGCACCTAGCCTTGCTATTGTTTGCCATTTTCACCTTGATTTCGGGTGTCTCATGGATGTGCATGCCTAGTCTTTGCATGAGCCCTTCTGTCATGATGCAAATTTGTGCACCCCCATCCACTAGACCTTTCCTAACCAATCTTCCTTTGATGTAACAGTCTAGCACCGGTGTAATGTCCTCATTCATTTCAGCATTTGCAATTTTTACAACAGAAAAACTCTCTTTTACCTTTCCCTAGTGCTAACTGCCTTTGTTAAATCCCTCCTAACTTGTGGGCATAATGCAAGAAACTGAGGCCATGAGATATCAGGACCCTTACCTCGCATGTCTTCCAACAGGTTGTATGGAGCCATACCATGTCCAAGAGGGAAGTCTTGGAGATTGATACGACGTCGAGTCCTCTTAGCTTCCTTGGTCTCCTTTGCCTTCTTGCCTTGTCCATGGTCACTCTGTGATGGGACACCCTCTTTCTCTTTACCTTTTCCTCGGCCACGCTTAATGCCATTGGCTTCCATGTCAAACTCATTTGAATTTGTCACCTCTACCACATGCACATTTGGATCTGGCAAAGGTGGAACTCCTTCTACCCCTTGTGGAGGTGGTCTTGGTCCATTTGGCCTTTGTAGAAGCCTTGGTTGTTGACCAGTTCCTTCACCTGCATTCATCACTGGGTAATTCAAGTTAGGTCTCCCTGGCTCCCCACGGGGCCAAGGACAATTATACATCCCATGTCCAGACTCTCCGCAATTCCAACATTGCAAGACTCTCCTAGGTCGTGGATCTCGCTCTTCAGACTTCTTGCTTGTCCCTTTGGACCTACAGCTTGTGCAAGGTGAATTGATAGGCTGCTTAAAGATTCGTTTAACTTCTCAATTACTTCCGCCGTTACCTCAGGAAGCTCCCTCGATGTTGATGCTTGTGACTTACCTTTGGGTCTAAGACCTTCTATTGGAACCTCTCCCCTTAAGCACTTGAGTTTCCTATACTTCTCAGCAGCCCTAGTTTCAGCTGCATCAAAAGTAGCAGGTGCACCCGCCTCAACTTTTACCTTAAGGTCAGGAAAGAGTCCGGCTATGAACCTCTCCTTCTTTAAAAATTCTGCACCATCACCATGGTTAGCAACATTTCGTATCCATAGAGCCCAAAGACGTAGAAACTCTTGCTTGTACAAGTAGTAGTCATCTAAGTCTTTTTGCTTATGAGAAACAATGTCTTGCCATAGTTTTTGAGTGTTTTGGGGATCAAAGAAGTATCTCTTAAAACGATTCAAAACTTCTGTGTAATTCCCCTTAACTTCCTCAGGCAAAGAGTCAAACCAAGTACTAGCATCTTTCCTAAGGACCACCTCAAACATTTCTACACGTTCTTGATCGGTTACTATCCTCTTGATACGGCAAGACATCTTGAAATTTGCTAAAAATAATTCTGCATCCTCTCCAGGCTCTCCAAAGAAAAGAGGATATCCAGACATTTGGCGTTGGCTTTCCATTGAATTGATTTCAAAGTGACACCCGTTTTTGTTTTTCTTTCTTAAAAAGATTTACACAATAATGTTTTCTAGCTTGCAATCTATTCTACAACAAAATAAAGATATTCACATCAAACAACCTATGATAATCAATAAGAGGTAGGATGACAGGGTTTGGTGAAGCGAGAATTTCTCCTACTCTTTGGGCACCAAACATGAACACCATACATTGTTGAAAATGGATTTTCCTACTAATTGCAATGTTTATTCTAATGTACGGAGTGAAATGGAAGGGGAAAACCTCTATTCCTGGGCCATTATCCATGGTCTATGCATGACCTAATGCTTAAAACAAAACAAAAATATAGACGTCCAAACTAAGGTCGTACCTAATGAGAGGCAAAATAAAAGGATTTACTGAAGCGTTTATCTCGGCCAACCTAAGAGGACCTAAAATTCTACGAATGACACGTTGAAATTGCAACTTAGTACTAACAATTATGTGTACCTTTTGCCTTGCAATGGGAATGAAGGGATCATACAAATTTTCGTGATTAATTCAAACTACTTGACTATGCTAAAGGTTGATTCTACACAAAAATACACAAGCCGGTCCTCAGAGGGGGCACCAATTTGAGGCGGTCCGGGGCAGGCAACAAGAAGAGTGGCCTCTAGACACCCTTCAAGGCTCTCGTGCTGCTCAATGGGGCTAGGGCACAACACAACACAAACCAAAACAACAAACCCACAGCCAAATCCCAACTACACAAGGGGCACCACCTAGTTTAAGAGCGAACTAGGACGCAAAAGAGGAGAATCGTTAGATCAACCCACAAACAAGCAAGGAATTTACACTAACCCTAACACCAATGGAACACTCTCACACACTAAAACACGAGAGAGAGAGAGAGAGAGAGAGAGAGATGGTGCTCGGGCTGCTTTGAAGTGTATCGTTAATGATCAAGCAAACATAAATATATATATGTAAGAAAGAGAGAGAAAGGGGGAGGGGGTGCTTGTTGCATTAATACCTTCTTACAAATCTGTCATGACTAATCAAAGTGAGATTAGTATTTGTTCAACATAGCTTGCGTAAATTTCACCACAACACATCACAAGAAAAGCCACCCCAATCACTGTCTTAAGGCCAGGGGAGTCCTCTCCACCCTGTCGCCCTCTTACAGTATGTGGGATTTATGGCTAGATTGATGACAACACCAGAGACAAGCTATCAAGAACTTAACAAAAAACACTAAGACACTTACGCATCATTGTTGTCCATTATTTCACGTTGGAAGGGAGACAAAGTATCCAAGCTTAGTCCAAATCCACCCTCCTTGATTCAGCAAATGTTGGGCTTACACTAGTAAGAGAAATGATAGATTTCCTACTCTCAATTGAATGATCACTCTCTCTCTTACAATGTCATAGAGTTGCCTTGCTAATCCCCTATTACAACACATGCACATGCATAAGACTATGAGCTTCCACTCAAGAGCTCCTTCTAGAGAGGTTGAGCTTGGCTTCTCAAGCTATAGCATAGTGCTCTTGCTTATGGCTCACCCCTTTTGTGCTAGCTACACCCTCCTTTTATAGAAATTTTGAAGGCTAAGGTCACTCCTCTAACCATGGTTGGGTTAGATTTTCAGCAATTTATCTAATTTCTTTTGCTTGGAATTATCAAGAAGTTGGTGGGGAAAGAGAGAGGAGAAAAATGGAGGTGATAGGACTTTTCATAGTGGGTTAGTGTTAGTAGAGTTAGTATTAATTTACAAATGGAATTGGATATTTACAATGGGAGTATCCATGTAGGATACAAATAAGGAAGAAAAACTCTTAAGAGGTAAGAAAAGGTGGATTTCTTACAAGGTTGATGCTCCAAGTGTCTTGAGTAGGGCCGATTTTGACGCTTGTTGACGGTCCACTAGCTTTGACGGTACATTTTTTCTCCACTCTTGACCTTCCTTGAGAGACAAGGTAATTGAAGCTGAGTAATCAACCACCATGATGCTGTCTTTTAAGAGAAGAGGCTGAATTTTGTGGTTTTTTTGATAGATATGGGTAATTTGGAGGAGGAAAAATGAGACTAGGTGGTCAATTTTGGAATGGAATTGTGTGTGGGAGGTATGAGTTCACCATGGTTTCTCTTATTCTTCAAGGTTGAGGAGAAGGTGAGTAGTGTGCAAAGAGGAGTGGTGAGAGAGATGGGGATGATGAGTGGAGAAGTGTGTGTGAAAGAGGAAAATGATAAAGTGGAAGAGAGAGTGTGGCTGCATAGCATGGGAAAACTGAGGTCCACTAAAAAAATCATAGCTCACAGCTCGTAGCTCAAAAAAATATGAAAAAATTTGAGGCAAAAGTTCAGCCCACAAGCTACAACTTTTGTTTGTATCACCTTTTCCAATTCGGAGAGCAAGTGAACTTTAAAAATTCAGCAAAACCGACCGTTTTTTTCCAATGCAAAGGTCCTTGCGGGGTCCTTCTTTGGATGATTCTTTTGAATACCTCCAAGAGTGAGCCCTCCATAGTGCATGTATGCATGCCACCTACCCTTGACCTTATTTGGTAGGTCTATAATTGAAGATATTGTTGAGATTAGGATATAAGTGAATAGTACAACTAAGAAAATCAAATATTGAGGGGTCTAAAAAATATGTACATGTCAAATATAAATAATATAAGTGGAAAAAATATAAAGGGGTCAAAAGAAATCTCTCTCATTATGAGGCTACCATAAAAAGATAAATATTTTTGGTGTTCTAATTTTTTAGAAAAAAACAAAATAGATGTAGGAAGGGAAAAATCAAAATAGTGAAAAAATATACACATAAATAAAACTAGTTTTTTTGGATTTTGTTGGGGTGGAGTTACACCAAATATAAGAGAAGGTTACATGAAAATATTTCTATATGGAATAAAGAGTATGAAAAATGGTAAGAAAAAATTGTGGTAATGGTGAGGCAATGTACAGAGCATAAATAACACACACTTAAGTAGAAATATTTAAATAAATACCAAAATAATTATGAAAAAATCTTTTATTTAGGCCCTATATATAAAGAAATATTTACATACGCATGGGCCATAATATACTTATATTTTTATTTTTTATTTTGGCTCAACTAGCCCAATGACTAGCTAATTGAGGGTTTTTTAAGAAGATATGGGAAAAGTCCCGTGACTCACGCACGCCTATGTACAGTGAAATGGTAGGGATAGCCACAGTGTTTGGGTGATTTTGGTAGGGTGAGGTAGCTCACTGTGGTAATTACAAAGAGCCGAAAAACGGCTATCAATATATTGCTCATATGTGAATCTATATATGTTCTCATGAGCATAATCTGTAAGCACCCTATGTGAATCTATATATGTGCTCATATGTGAATCTATATATGTTCTCATGAGCATAATCTATAATCACTCTCATGGATTCATTGGTTCTAATGAATCTCACATTCGGTTTGTTGAAATCAGAGGATGCTTCTCCTCTAGGTATTCTCCCAATCCCCCTGTTGTCGGCATTGCAACGTTTTTCATGTCTTTGAGTGGAGTAGAGAACCCTCATGGTAGATGATTTGTCATGTTTGAGGCTCACTCAAAACTCTCAAGACAATCCATGGCAAGCCCACTTTGGCTTAATGCAACTGATCTCTTTTTGCCCCTTGTGAGGTCTCTCAAAAGTTAGGTCTTTGTGGCTTTTTGGTCTCTGGAAACTGGCCTTGGGGAACCCTCAAAGTTTGGATTTAGAAAACCTGAAAAAATTCAACTCTAAAAATTATATAGGTGTGTCCTACTGCCCACAAGCTTTCTTCCTGGCTATACTTGACTAAATATGGAGTTGTCTATCAAAATTTAGAGAAATTTTAATGAATTGCACTTGAAACAGCAGTCAAGACAATCTCAAGACAAGAACACGGGAACTTTGGCTTGTATCTTGGTCTTCCAAAGGTATTCTTAGCTCAAACTTGAGATTTGGGATGTTCTCAAGTATGTCTACAAGATCATGAAGTCAGATACCCCCACTATCATGAGGTACATGGATCGAAATCCATGTTCCTCTATCAATTTTTTTTCAAATTTTCCCAAATTTTGACAGTATGTAGACGAAGTCATATACATGCTCTGTACAGATTTTCATCAGATTTTGAGGTTGAGGTACATGGATCATGACCCATGTTCAACCACATTTGGACTTGATCTCTTGTCATCTTGTTGCACTCTATGTCCACAAGCTAAATCTCAAATCTTTTTGGATTTAGACTTGGTTTCATAGGTCAAATAGCCAACACTAGGTCTGTAGTGCGGTTTTTAGTATGTCACATGTTTTGCACCCTTTTGACCCAAATTTGCTCAATTTTTTCACAACTAGGCTTGGGGATATGTTTTCTTGTGATATATGCACTAATGATCTAGAAAGTTTTAGGTCAAGTTTTCACTATGGGTACATGGATCACAATCCATGTTTGGAGCCCAAATTGACTTCTCTTGGTACCATCAGATTCAGCATGATTAGTAGGTCCTATGGTATTAATTTTTTTGAAAATGGACCTCTCAATTGAAAGTTAGGTCATTTCTGGAGTTTGCTCAGAATACTTGGTAGTTTTGGGCTTTTGGTTTGGTTTTCGATATCAAAATTTAGTTTTGAAAATACCAATAGACTCCTTATGATTTCCTCTAGGTATGGTGCAAGTTTGGTATCAGTCTATGACAGACGAACATGGATTGTGATCCATGTACCTCTGTGTCAGATGGTAATGAAACTTGGCACACATCTTGTCCTTGGTCCATTGATCCCTGCTATATGGTTTTTATGTAATTTGGATTTTACTAGGTCATGTAAAAGTCAATCCTTGGGTAAGTTTTAGGTTTTTCACCTTGAACTGCTTTTGGCTCTTTTCACCCACTTTTTGGACTTTTTTGACAATGCTTCTTTGGGAACTTTCATTCACAATGGTCTCTACTACAGGCTGGAAAAGTTTCTGTCCAAAAACTTATCAGGGGTCATGGATCGCAATCTATGATCCACCACTTTTGGATCTGAATTTTGGTGTGCTGATAGCTCGTGATGTTTCTAGCTTGCTCCACAAAGAATTTTTGGATTTGGATTAGTTTTGCCCTACCAAACTTGACTTCTACAATCTCCTATGACAGTTTTGACAATGTTTTGTTTTTGGCTCTTTTGACCACTATTTGCAACCTTTTTGCATATGGTTCCTTTGGGAAAGTTGTTCCAAATGGTACCAGCTATCTATTACTCAAATCTCATCCAAAAGTTTTTGATGAGGTACATGGATCGCGATCCATGTTTGACCTCATTTTGACATGAAACTTGGTCATCTTATAGTCCATGTTGCGGTGATACTCTTCCCCAAAACTTTTTGAATTTGAATCATTTTTTTCTAGTCAAAATTGAGGTTTTTTGTCTGCCCCGCAATTTTTTACTAGTTTTTGTATTTGGTTATTTTGACCAAATTTTTTTCAATTTTTTGACATGGTCTCTTTTGGCAAAGTTGCCCCAAATGTCAAAAGGTACATGGATCGCAATCCATGTTTCAAAAAATATTCATAAATTTTGTTATGCAGGTTCTATATTCCTTGTAGAAGCCAAAGTTCACCCCTTTTTGAATTTGGATCCCTAAAAGTTTAAAAAATCCAACTTCTTTGTCTACACTACCTGTTTTGCTCTTTTTACCCTAACTGTCAATTCTAATGTGAGTTTTGAGTTTTTCTTTCAAGCAAACTTGATCAAAGCAATGTCCTAATGATGTACATTGTAATTGGTCATTTTCCTACAAAATTGTACTTTGGGTACATAGATCGCGATCCATGTTCCTCCACAGAATCTAGCCAAACTTTCCAGATTGGTTCTAAATAGTCTGCTAATGCCCTTGATCCACAAATTTTTGAATTTGGATCACTTTTGAGATCTCTACCATCAAATTTTTGAAATTTCAGAGTTATAATCATTTCGGACAAAATATGGTTTTCACCCTTTTTTCCTTTAATATTTTAGCCCAAATTTGATGGTGGTAGTTTCTACTTATCCTATTCCTAAGTATTGAAATAAAGCATGAAACAAAAACAAACAGAACAATACAAAATAAAGTCAAAATAGAAAAAGATACAGCACTCTAAAAGCATATAGAAAATTGAAGAATGAAATGCTTTTGTCTATCTCACTCACAACCCTCTTTACCCCTCGAGAATAGACCTAGTAAGTCCTCAACTTCTAGACTCTATCAAGCATTAAACCCCCTGTCTAGCTGCTTCACTGCTGAAGTATAAACGGAATGAAAGACAAATGTTCAAAAAAGAACGCTCTAATCATGCACTAGGTTGCTCACCATCTAAGGATCATATCCCCGAGAGTGGCGCCAATATTAGCGAGTAACCGTGATGGATGCCTGTAGCATAGCTATTGGGCACTAGCATAATGTCAATACACAGGGAACTGACTCAGATGGGGCACGGAGACTCTTTGAGATCGTCAATCTCAAGAAGTGAACCTTAACAAGCAAATACACTAACTCAACGAGCAAACCAACACTCAATGATGAGGAAAACCTGCTTATGTCCTTTCTCACAGCTCTAGGTCATCACGCCATTTGGGCACTTGAACAGACTCAAAATGTAACAAAACTTTAGAAGGAGATATAGGACACCTAAGGACTAGACTACCAACTTTGGTTGCAATCCAACAAGGTACCAAAATCACAATCCATCATGAATAAGGTCCTAAAAACTACAACAGGTTAGTCCAGAGAGGTCGCCCAATGGTCTAGGAACACTCTCCTATGGTCAAAATGATTAAAACATGATTTAAGCAATCAAATCTGTAATTAATATTCATAAACACGTAGTCATGAACGACAGCAAAACTGACAATGCTTACACTTAAGTGAAAGAGCAACAAAAAAGGAACACAATGCAAGTTTCAAAATTGAAAATGGATTACCCAATCATTAGTTGCGATGATTACAAGTTGGAGCAGTTTCATAGCTTGAGTGTATGTACTGCAGAGTGTATGTACTGTAGAGCTCTTTCTTCTCCAAAGATAAACCTCTTTTTACATTAAGGTTATTGACATTTATATCCAGGGAATTCTAAATGGCCAATGTCCAGTTCACATGGACCTTTACAATTGTCATGACAAAATTACAACTCAGGGAATTGGCCTACTACTCTAAATCAAGATTTACATAGAGTGTCACTACACTAGCTCGGCAAAATAATAGACTAAAAATGTGGTGTTAGGCTACGTATCCCGCCAGGTGGACGCCCGTTCGTTCAATCCTCAAACAGCTAGATAACCATCCACTTGCATTTGAAGGTTTTAAATTTAAACAGTACAAATCTAGATTTAGTACATATGATAAATAATTGAAAGTTGTAGTGAATTCTCTAAAAATGTGGAAACGTTATCTAATAAGTTCTCACTTGATAATTAAAATGGATGAGCAAAGTATCAAGTACTTATTATCTCAACCCCAATGTATGATAGGCATATTAAGTGGGTTTCTTTTATTCAAAGTTTCTACCCAACATTCAATACCAACTTGGTAAAGAAAACGGTGTGGCGATGCTTTGAGTTGAAGACCCTCTCTTAATAATCTATGTATTATTATGGGTACTTCTTTTCATTCTATGTCTGATACATATGCACAAGACAATGACTTTGAACCACATGGTTGCATATGCTTGAAAATTTAGTACACACATTTCATGAAAACACCATGCAAGAAAATTTCATTTACTTCAAACAAAATTTGTGTGTCACAAAACCATTTTGTGTTTTACTCATTGAAGAATTGCATAAGCCACCTTATGCTAGATATAGAGGTTTTGATGCTACTTTTCAAAATTTATGTCGTGATTTTTATTGGCCTACTATGAAAAGTGATTTTAAACAATATGTTTCTTGTTTGATTTTCCAAAAGATTAAAGTAGCGACAAGTAAGAAATTAGGTCTTTTACACTTTCTCCTCATTCATTAAAATCCTTGGGAATACATTTTTTATGGGTTTTGTTACTGGTTTTCCACTCAGTGCTCACAAGCATGATATGATTTAGACTATTCTTGTCTATTTTCCTAAGCCATGCAAGAAAACTCTCACTACTCACAACCTGCACTTCTGTTTTTAAAAGTTGTTTCTCCTCGTCATGGTTTGCCAAAACTTATTTTATCTAATAGAGATTCCAAATTGCATTTTTTGAAAATCTTGGTACTACACGACTTTACTTTTGCATTCCATCCTGAGTCTAATGGTCAAACAAAAGTCACTAATCGCACTATCATTGATTTATTGAAAGCTTTTGTGTCTTCTCAACCCAAGAAATGGGATGATTACCTACATATTTTAAAATTTTCTTATAACAATACCACTCACTCTACTAGAGGTAAGTCTCCATTTGATATTGTGTATGGTCACTCTTTTCCTACTCTTGCTTTAAGACTTTCTAACATTGTGTCTACTGCCAATACTTTCACTGCAAATTTTCATGACATATATGAAAGTGGTCACTCTGCTATTAAGCATTCACAAGAATTGTACCTAGGCATGCTAATAATCACCACAAAGAATATGAATTCAAGGAAGGAGAATATGGTATAATTTTAATTGAAAAGCGAAGAATTAAAAGCGTTGATACAAACTATTGATACAAATGTTGAGAAAAAATAAAAGTTTGATACAAATGTTTTTGTTAAGCTTGCTCCTCATTATTATGGTCCATGCTCAAAGAGCTATGAATAGCTTGGGGTTTCCATACAATTTAGACATGATGGTGGTTCTGACTTCAAAGCCATGAAATCCATTCGTTTGGCAATATTGAACACTGCCTTTTGAGCTTCGGTTCCTTGACATGGGGAACATTGAATCTCCATTTCTTTAATAGGGACATACAATCCCTTCTTGAAAATCCTCTTTTATAGGACCATAGGTTTCTCTCTATCCTAATGAGAGATCATATGGTCCTAGGTTCATAGGGTGCCAATGAATAATGTCAAGCACCATAGGTTGCCTCCTATTGTAATGAGAGATCCTATGGCATTGACACATAGGCCACTCTCTGTCCCTAGGGCCATAGGTTTTTCTCTATTTTGATCAAAGATCCTATGGCCCTCGGGCCATAGGGTGACAATGTATAAGCTCAAGGGACATAGCTTTTCCTCTATTCCAATGAGAGATCCTATGGCCCTAGAGCCATAGGGCTATCATGGTGCATATGTAGGTGCCCTTGAATAGCCTAAATACTCTTTGAAAGATTTTACATTGACACCTAGGCCACCCTCTGGCCCTAGGATCAAAGGTTGCCCTTTATTTTCATGAGATATCCAATGGTCCTAGGGCCATAGATGCCAATGTAAAATCTCAAGGTCCATACGTTGCCCTTTATTGTAAGGAGAGATCCTATGGCCCTAGGGCCATAGGGCTACAATGGTGCCCATGTAGGTGCCCTTGAATGGCCTAAATGCTCTTTCCAAGATTTTACATTGACATCTAGGTGTTGGGGTATAAAGCCCAATGTGGTCGCCCAGGTAAGTGGGCGGGCCGCCAGGTATGTACACATGTTCTTTTGTAAAAACCTAATAAGAACTCACTATGCTCTACACATTACAGTAGAGCGAGTTCACCATATCGTTGTGCTCTTCTTCTCGCACTCTCTCTCGCGTCGCACTTCCGCTCGGGGTAGCACTGCAGGAGGCTAGAGTCACCAGCTCATATTGGAGTGAAATTCGACAGGCAAAGACACGGCCCCAAATCTCGTGGGCAAGCCCTAAGAGCTCGGTGTTGTCAGAATTTCATTCTGAGGTCATCTCAGCCACCGTTCGGCTTCGACAAAGGTCTGCGCAGGCCATTTTTGACTACGTGGTCTCGGCGGGTGCAGATCCGACTCTGCAAATTTGGGGTTTTCGGCCTACGACTGCAGATGCTGAGGATATCGACACTCCCAGAGTGTTGATTTGTGGCTGTCTACACATCGAAGGACGGCTCACAGTTCTTGGAGGCGTGTCACATACGACACGGGCGCATCTACACACAGACTGTAGGCGACATCCACTAGTTCATCAGGTAGCTTGTGTTTGCTGCTTGATATTCCAGATTTCATCCTGACATTGCAGGTACTTCCACATGGGATGTATTGTCAGAGATGATGTATGTTTGTTGAGGGTTTGCTGGATGTGAGTCACGCAGCAAACAACCGCCATAGCGGTTACAGCATATAGTGGGAAATTTATGGATGTAAGACTTTGTGGGAAGTCTATGTACTTTCAGATTTACTGCAGCCTTTGTTGAGGGTCGAGTGAGGTTTTATTGAGCCGGGGGATTCTCGAATGTTGAGATCCTTTCGGTGATACAGGTCTTGGAGTGATCCCTCAAGCACCCTTAGATAGGCAGCTAGGATGTATTGACTGTGAGTTAGACAGTTGGAATTGCATCTTTGCTTTACTGCCGTTGAGGCATTGTCACATTCTATGCTTACAGGACAGTGACAGGACAGTGAGAGACAGTACAGGTGCAGGACAGGTTTACCCGCAGCTTACAGTGTCAGAGAGACAGTGTTTTTTGAGCTGTTTTTTGGTCTGTTTTTTAGTACACCAGAGCCATTTTACAAAGGAGACTCTGCCAAAATTTCTGCAAAATCTGAAGCTTTCTTGGTTCATTTGACAGGTTGATATTGGTTCAGAGGTCAGTTTACAGGGGAAACTCTGCCGAATTTTTCCCAGAAAAGTAAACTACTGTGAAGCGTAGCTATGGCTGGATCACAGGACACTTCTCTTTACAATATCAAGAAGCTGGATGGAACCAATTTCCCATTGTGGAAGAAGCAGATTTGGCACGTGTTGGTACAAAAGAAGCAGATAAAACCTATAAAGCTCAAGGGGATAAAACCAGAAGATATGGACGAAGATGAATGGAGCGAAATGGATGAATTGGCACTTTCTACCATCATGCTGACTTTGGCAGAAAGCGTTTACTTCAATGTAGCAGACGAGATGTCGGCTTATCAAGCATGGTTAAAGCTGAGTGATCTTTATGAGAAGCAGAGTGCAGCTTCACAAGTATACTGGCTTAAGAAGCTTGTTGACTTGAAGATGAAAGAAGGGACACCTATGTCCAATCATATGAATGAATTCAACACAATCTATAGTCAGTTGTCAGCTCAAGGTGTCAAGTTTGATGAACCTGTTAGAGCTATGTTCCTGTTGATCACATTGACGGAAAGTTGGGACACTTTTCGCACAGCTTTGAGTAATTCTGCACCTCCAGATGGTTTGAACATAGCAGGTGTAGAAGGAAGTCTGCTTACTGAAGAAACCAATAGAAAGAAAATGGACAAAGGCAAAGGAACAGCCTTAGTTGTCAGGGGAAGGACCAAAGAAAAGTACAAAGGTGGAAAGAGGAATCAGTCTCGTAGCAAGTCCCGCGGTGCTAAAGGCAAGAGTGACATAGAATGCTACCATTGTGGCAAGAAGGGTCACATGAAAAGAGACTGCAGAGAATGGAAAGCAGAAAAAGGAAAAGAGAAAGTTGAAGACCATGGTGAGAAGGACAAGTCCTCAGTGAAGATTCAATAAATAAATGTGACAAACACTGTTGCAGAGGATGACAGTCTAGTGTCAGGAGACATCTACTTCTTGAAGAATACAATGGACTCATCTCTTCTTACGGCATCTGATGGAAATGCACTGAGTGACTGGATTATAGACTCAGGGGCATCACTTCATGTGTCTCCAAACAAGGAGTGGTTTACCTCTTATGTGACCACTAAAGATCATGTTCAGCTAGGCAATGGGCAGACATGTGAGATCTTAGGTGTTGGAGATGTTCAATTGAAGTTTCAGAATGGTTCTTCTTTCACACTGAAGAATGTGAGACATGTTCCCGCAATTACAATGAGCTTGATCAGCACAGGCTTACTTGATGATGCTAGCTACGTCACCACTTTTGGACAGAACATGTGGAAGATATCCAAGGGTTCTATGATAGTAGCACATGGAGTAAATTCTGCAGGACTTTACATGATTTATGTATCAAATGTCTCTAAAAATGTAATCAATGTAACCGAGCAGCCGAACGTTTCTTTGTGGCATAGCCGGTTAGGACATATGTCCAAGAAGGGAATGGAAATCTTGTCTCATTATGGTTATTTGCCTGGCTTTTCATTTAATGATTTTGAATTCTGTGAACATTGTCTGTACGGTAAGCAAACACAGCAACCACATAAGCATAGAAGCAGTAGAAGAGATACACAGTTGGCACTTGTTCATAGTGATTTGTGTGGACCTATGCCTAACCTATCTCTAGGGGGAGCTTCTTACTTTATGACATTTATAGATGATTACTCGAGGAAAGTATGGGTTTACTTTCTCAAGCACAAGGATGAAGCATTTAGTGTTTTCAAAACGTTTATGACACTTGTGGAGAATCAGAGTGGCAAGAAGCTTAAATGCTTACGCACTGACAATGGTGGAGAGTATGTTTCAAAGGCCTTTCAGGACTTTTGTGAGTCAAAAGGTATAAAACGTGAACCTACTACTCCTTACAATCCTCCTCAAAATGGTGTTGCTGAGAGGATGAATAGGACCATACAAGAGAAGGTCAGAAGTATGTTGTCTAATGCACAGCTACCAAATGGGTTTTGGGCTGAAGCTGTATCAACAGTTGTTCATCTTGTAAATAGATCTCCTAGCAAGGTTTTGCAGAAGGATTCAGTTCCAGAGATGGTATGGTCAGGCAAAATGCCCTCATACAAGCATCTCAGAGTCTTTGGCTATGAGGCATATACTCACGTTCCAAAGGAATTTAGGAACAAACTTGAGCCAAAGAGTAGAAAGTGCATCTTTCTAGGCTACGGTAATTCTGGTGAGATGGGGTACAGACTTTGGGATCCCGAATCCAGAAAGGTTGTCCACAGCAATGATGTTCACTTTAATGAATCCAAATATCATTCTAAACCAAAGAGGGTTGAGGAGATTAGAAGAGTTGTCTTCCAAGAAGATGGACCTGCACGTGCAAGACAAAATGTCAGGGCTCAAGAGGAGCAAGGGCAGGATAGAGTGGAACCACAGGTTGTGGCTGAGCATGAGCCACCTATTGTGCGTAGATCTGGACGTGTCACGCGACCTCCTGATAGGTTTGTTCCATCTATGAACTATGTCATGTTGACTGATTGCAATGAGCCTTCATGTTACAAGGAAGCAGTGCAAATGAAGGACTCCGGGAATTGGCAATTGGCCATGCAGTCAGAGATGACAGCTCTGCATAAAAACCAGACATGGAAGCTAGTTAAATTACCACGGGAAAAAAAGGCTCTACCTTGTAAATGGGTTTACAGGTATAAGATCACCGCTCATGATAGTCAGCCAAAGTACAAAGCAAGGCTTGTTGCCTAGGGCTTTAAGCAAGAACAAGGCATTGACTTTGATGAAGTCTTCTCTCCGGTGGTCAAGATGACTACATTGAGATGCTTTCTTGCATTGGTTACCATATTAGATTTGGTGTTGCACCAAATGGATGTCAAGACAGCGTTCTTGCATGGTGATTTAGATGTGGAAATTTACATGTAGCAGCCAGAAGGGTTTGTTGAGAAAGGCAAGGAAGATTGGGTATGCCAGTTGTTAAAGAGTCTTTATGGCTTAAAACAATCACCTAGGGCATGGTACCATAAATTCCACAAGTTTATGCTTTCTCAAGGCTACAAACGTAGTGAGTTAGATCACTGTCTATATACAAAGAAGGCTAAGGATGGTAGTTGGCTGATCCTTATTTTGTATGTGGATGACATGTTGATTGTTGGCAAGCACTTGGAAGAAATTTCAGCTTTGAAGTCAAAGATGGCAAAATTGTTTGACATGAAAGACACGGGTGAGGCAAGTCATATACTTGGTATGCTCATTGAGAGAGACAGATCAAAGAAGTTGATTTGGTTATCTCAAACAGAGTATATTGACAAGGTTTTGCAACATTTCAATATGGAGAAGGGAAAGGCACTGAGTGTTCCATTGCCACCATATGTGAAACTTAGCAAACAAGATTGTCCTGTGTCTGAAGAAGAACATGCTGAAATGGATAAGATTCCATATGCGTCTGCAGTGAGTAGTTTGATGTATGCAATGATTGCTACTCGCCCAGACATTGCATTTTCACTGGGAGTAGTAAGTCGATACATGTCAAACCCAGGCAAGAAACATTGGGAGGCAGTGAAAGGAATATTGAGATACCTGAAAGCTACAAAGAGTATGCGTATATGCTATGGGAGTCAGGAGCTAAGTGTAAAGGGTTTTACAGACTCAGATTATGCAGGTGACTTAGACAACCAAAGGTCTACGTTAGGGTATGTCTTTACATTGGCTAGTGGAGCAGTATCATGGCGTTCTAGATTACAAGATTGTGTTACTCAGTCTACTACAGAGGCTGAATATGTTGCAGCATCAGAGGCATGCAAAGAATCAATTTGGCTTAATCGACTAGTAATAGATTTGGGAATCAAAGAAGAGATGCCTGTGTTATATTGTGATAGTCAAAGTGCTATACAATTGGCTCGCAATCCAGTTTATCACTCAAAGACAAAGCATGTGGATGTGAAGTATCATTTCATCAGGGAAATGCTCGAGGATAAGCAACTTCAGCTTGTCAAAGTTCACACCACAGAAAATCATGCTGATCTACTTACAAAAGGACTTCCCTCAGAGAGCTTTGCGCATTTTCGCAAGCAGTTAGGTGTAGGGTAGTACATCACTTCTCTACATCTCTTGTATATTAGCTTGTATAGTAGCTTCTCTAACACTTAAAGTACCACATTGGACTTTAAGTGGGAGGTTGTTGGGGTATAAAGCCCAATGTGGTCGCCCAGGTAAGTGGGCGGGCTGCCAGGTATGTACACATGTTCTTTTGTAAAAACCTAATAAGAACTCACTATGCTCTACACATTACAGTAGAGCGAGTTCACCATATCGTCGTGCTCTTCTTCTCGCACTCTCTCTCGCGTCGCACTTCCGCTCGTACTCCTTCACTAGGCCATTTGCTAGTCGTATGGCCATATGCTTCTCTTGTTTTCAATGAGATATACTATGGCCTTAGAGCCATAGGATGCTAATGAATAAGCTCACGGACCATAGGTTTCCCTCTATTCCAATGAGAGATCATATGTCCCTAGGGCCATAGGGATACCATGGTGCACATGTAGGTGCCCTTGAATGTCCTAAATGCTCTTCAAGAGCTTTTACAATGACACTTGCGGCTCAGGGGAGTCACTATGTATAAATTATCTATATTGCGTGTGTCACCAAGGACTATTTCTAAAACTCCTTATCTATGAGCTTTGGACAATTAAAATACACCTTTTTTCTATCAACTTGTAAATTTGTTTTCCAATTCCATTTTAGGGTACCCTTCTGTGTGTTAAAAAGTAAGAAAAATTAAAATTTAATAACCCGTTTTGCTACACTCAAGTGATAGTCACATAATTATTAAGTGACCTTCCCGAGCACTTAGGCCACCCTTTGCCCCTAGGGCCATAGGTTACCCTTTATTTTGATGAGAGATCCTATCACCCTAAGGCCATAGGGTGCCAATGTATAATCGCAAGGATCATAGGTTGCGCTCTATTGTAATAAGATATTCTATGGCCCTAGGATCATAGCCCTGACATGGTGCCCATGTAGGTGCCCTTGAATGACATGGATACTCTTTGAGACCTTTTACATTGACACCTAGTCCAACATATGGACATAGGACATAGGCTTCCCTCTATTTTGATGAGAGATTGTATGGACTTAGAGCCATATGGTACCAATGTATGAGAGATCATATGGACCTAGGGCCATAGGGTGTGCCAATGGTGCCCTTGAATTTCCTAAATGCTCTTGAGAGATTTTACATTGACACATAGGTCACTCTATGACCCTAAGGCCATAGGTTGCCCTCTATTCTAATTAGAGATCCTATGGCCCTAGGTCCATAGCGTGCCAATCTATAAGCTCAAGGACCATAGGTTTTTCTCTATTCCAATGAGAGATCCTATGGCCCTAGGGCCATAGAACTACCATGGTGCACATATAGGTTCCCTTGAATGGCCTAAATGTCCTTTCAGAGATTTTACCATGACACTTAGGCCACCCTTTGGCCCTAGGGTCATAGGTTGCCCTCTATTCTCATGAAAAAATTAATGGTCATAGGGCCATAGGATGCAAATGTAGAATCTCAAGGGTCATAGGTTCCCTCTATTGTAATGAGAGATATGGCCCTAGGGCCATTGGGCTCCCATGGTGCCCATGTAAGTGTCCTTTAATGGCCTAAATGCTTGTTGAGAGCTTTTACATTGACACCTAGACCATTTGCTAGTCCTAGGGTGATAGGCTTCTCTCATTTCTAATCAGAGATCTTATGGCCTTAGAGCCATAGAGTGTCAATGCAGGGCCATAGGTTGCCTCTATTCCAATGAGAGATCATATGGCCCTAGGGCCATAGGACTGTCATGTTTCCCATGTAGGTGCCTTGAATGGCCTAAATGATCTTTGAGAGCTTTTACATTGACACTTAAGCCACCCTCTGCCCCTAGGGTCATAGGATTCCCTTTATTATAATGAGAGATCCTAGGGCCATAGGGTTCCAATGTACAATCTCATGGGCCATAGGTTTCACTCTATTATAATAAGAGATCATATGGCCCTAGGGCTATAGGGCTACCATGGTGCCCTTGTAGGTGCCCTTGAATGGACTAGATTATATTTGTGACCTTTTACATTGAAACCTAGGCCATAGGATTCCCTCTATTTTTAGGAGAGATCCTATGGCCTTAGGGCCATATGGTACCAATGTATAATTGATGGATATTTTTCTAGGCCTGGTCCATGGAGCAGACCAAGACAAGAAAAACAAAGAAAGAATAATACTCAAACCCCCAACCCAAGCCCACCAACAAGGAACTATGGTTGGAGATGTGCTACTAAAATCTGCTACCGAGGAATGTGCAATGCAGTCTCAGTGTCAGATCTCACCAATGACTATCTACAAAGATGATCACTTAATCATTCAACGAGAGAGAGAGAGAGAGAGAGAGAGAGAGAGAGAGATTGAACGTAATGTTGTCTTTATTTCAAGAGAGAGAGAGAGAGAGAGAGAGAAAGACGAGATGAGTACAAGACACGGTGTGAATTATCGTGCAATTTGAATATTGAAAATATTGTTTTTACAGCAAGATTAACAAAACTTATCTTTCGTCTTCTAGAACTTTTTTGTCGAGGCAGCTTTGTAGGCTTCAAACTTTGCAATGATAGCGACTTTAGGCTTACACCCTATAGGGTAGTGCACTCTGTAATTGGCTTACACCCAATAGGCAGTGCACTTTGCAATTGGCTCACACCCAATAGGACAGTGCACCCTCTCTCTCCATCTTATTCAGCATCCCAAGCGAGTGTCCTCATTCTCTCTTTCAGCCTTTCTAGGCTATGCACACCCAAATGACGAGAGAGAATCTCTCTCTCTCTCTCTCTCTCTCTCTCTCTCTCTCTCTCTCTCTCTCTCTCTCTCTCTCTCTCTCTCACACACACACACACACACACACACACACACACACACAATACACACAATAGAGTACCCCAACTCTCTCAATTCTCTCTCTCTCTCTCTCTCTCTCTCTCTCTCTCTCTCTCTCTCTCTCTCTCTCTCTCTCTCTCTCTCTCTCTCTCTCTCACACACACACACACACACACACACACACACACAATAGAGTATCCCAGCTTGCCTGTCTATGGGAACTTCCCCTTAGTGGGCTTTCATGAAGTCTAAACCTCCCTTTTTTAAAAAGAAATCTCTCATTCTCTCTATCTCAACGAGACAAACTCTCTCCCTCGTTCAATTCAAAACAGGGCCAAGCCCTCTCTTTCTTGTGTTTGATTCACAACCAAGAGCAGGGCTAAGCCCTCTATCTCCCCAATTTTCTACAGGGCAGTGCCCTCTCTTTCCTTTGCACTTCGACCTCCTGCATAGGCAACCTCCGTCCTCATCTCATGCCCTTGACTCCAAGGCCGACCCTCCTCATTGGTGGTAGCCTACAATGGTACTCTCTCTCTCCTTGGGTCTCCCTCATCGCTTGCGTCCCTCCTTTCTTCCCGTGGATATGGCCTACATCCCCCTTGTGATCTCTCGTCTCCCCCCTAACCGGCGTCTCTCCTAGCGACTCTCCAACACGGCATTCAATCAACACCATCATCAGCTATTTAAAAAAACCCTTAAAACACTTCCTTTTCTTTTAATGCGAAGCTTCTTTAAGATTTTGTTCACACCCCCTCAACTCTGTCTTGGCCTGGCTCGCTCTGTCTTGCAAAACGACGGTGTCTCCCCCAATCCAATCGACACCCGCCTGATTCATGGCGACCTCTCGTCATCTTATAAAAAAGACATATTAAAACATCTTCTTCTTTTTTCATTCAAGAAAATCTTCGTCGAGATCTCGTTTACACCCCTATTTTTGACTCTCAACTCCGATGAGATGGCGAATATACTTCAAAAGGGTGACTATCTCCAACTATTTTAGTCTGTAAAACACTCCGAGAAACAATGCAATCCTTCGTTTATATCTTGATACTTCCTTAGGACCACTTCCCAACACTTCTTTCTAGACATTTAATCTTTGTCTTGACAGTTTGGCACCACCTTGATATAACATGTTTTTAGTATCTTCAAGCCCTTCATAACCTATCAAAAACAGCTCCCAAGGAAGATTAAGTCAGATCATCATGATGTAGCAGATAAAATCATTCATTTTTTTAGTGCAGCATGCTCAAGAAACAGTATTCCTCCTGGCTCAAAAAAAACTCCAACAATAAGCTAAAGGGTCATAGGTTGCCGTCTATTCCAATTAGAGATCTTATGGACATATCACTGCCATGGTGCATATGTAAGTGTCCTTGAATGGCCTAATTCCTCTTTGAGAGCTTTTACATTGACAACTAGGCCACCCTTTGTCCCTAGGGCCATAGGTTGCGCACTATTTTAATGAGAGATCATATGGCCCTAGGGCTAGTGAATTGGAGTGTTTTCTTGAAGGCTTCAACACAATGAAATTCTTGATTATCATAAGGTTTTTATTGGCCTTACAAAAGAGCACAAGGTTGGTAGCTTTTCACAATTTAATGATATTTTTAAAGCAAGAAATTTAACAAAGAGCACATGTTCCAAGATGATTGGAAGAAGGTTCATGGTAAGTATGGTTGTGTGCTTGTGATTGAAGACATTGCATTTTGGTCTTTTTAAGTCTTATTCCAATAGAGGAAGGACATTCCAAGTGCTTGCAAATAACACTGGCTATGAATGACAAAGATGTTGAAGAAACATTGCATGATTTCACAGAAGAAATGGAGAAGCTTCAAAGAAAAGAGATTTTGGATGTGGCACAGTTCCAGGCAAGGAATATCACCAAGGTAGAGGAGTCCATTTAAATTCTAGAGGAAGAGCTTGATGCCTTGCATCTAAGAGAGGAATATTGCCTTGGTATTTTGGCAGAGTGGGCAGAACATGATGAAGCCTTTGTGAAATACAACCCATCCTTTCCATTGTCATAGCTTGATACAGAATCTTAAAAGGTCATTGAACAGTCTCATGCTTGAGAGCGTGTACTAAATGTTGTTCAATGCTATGAAGAGAAAGGGCTTCCCACAAAGAAGGAATTCCAACAAATTCAAAAAATATTTAAGATTGAGAACATGGGAACAAAAGTTCCACAAGAGAGAAAAGAGAATAAACCAAGCTTTTTTATTGACCTCTTAAAAGAGGACCTTTTTGAAGATGATGAAAACCCTAAGGTAAAACAGTAGTTTCGCAAGCACATAGTTTAGGCCAGTGGGACTTTGTTTTCTTTAATGGATTTGAGGTTTTTTTTTTTGCACAAATTGATATTGTTGACCTTGACAAGTTTCTAGGGAGAGGAAAGGGATCCAACCCTTTGGATTTGAAGAGGGATCAACGTTTTACCATGTAGTGTCTAAAGTGCTATAAGCTCCAATAATTTTTCATAACTTGCTTGAATCTACTCAACTCTTTTTTTAAGTTGGAGAGGTCATTCTTTTCCCAAAACATTTTATCATAGTAAGAGAAGACTATATCCAAGGCTTCACACACTTCTTCCTTCTCATTTCTTGCTCTACCATCAAATCCATGGTCCTTCATGGCATTGTGTCGAGCCTTCCATTAGTTGTACTGGACTTTAGATGAACCCCTACCCAATTTTCCATGGAATCCGAAGAATTTCCTAACCTTCATCCCACCAATAGAAGCTTTCCTAATAAAATTATTTCCATCAGATGACCTCTTAGGGTCTGACTCAATTACCACATTCTCCCCATGAAGTCCAATGTTAGGCAATACTCTTTTAATACTTTTTATGGTAGTTCTTTGGCTGATAAAGGTTTTAGTTTCCATACAAAACCTATGTAAAGGTGCACAACCTTCTCAACGATTCTACACAATACATGCATTGTGCAAAGGTGGACATTTGATAGGGGAACATCTAAAAGATTTTGAAAGTTAGATCTTTAGAGTGTTTATATGGGGCTTTGTTACAATTCATAGGCTGTATATCCGTTGTTGCACCCATGCATTACATACAGGGGCTTTTGGCATTGGCACCCTTTAAAACTTTGTACACACACTTTAGTGTCTTTAGGTCGTCCCCCATATGCCATTCCACCTTGTACTTACGAAAACCCTCAACATCTAACTCCTCCCCATCCTATTGGGCTTTAATTATTGTAGGGACACTAGTGTGGTAGACCACCCTATTTAACACATTAAAAATTGAAAAGTATTTCTCTACCATTTCTTACACGGAGAAAAGGAGACCTCGAACTTTCCCTAATTATATATAGGACCATTAATCCCAATTTGGAAAGTTAAGACTCTTGACTCGAAGATTTTTATTTTGTAGAGCTTAGGAGGACTCAATGTCTTACCTTGTAATTGTTGGACTTTCAAATCAATCTTTCCAAAACCCTCGTATTTAAATCTGATTTTGAATCTGAATATACATATCTCTAGTTACCGCATTCCATATTGGAAATCTCAAGTCTTTCTGTCCAATTTAGTTCCTTTTGTTCATAAAGCAATTGAAGTCTGAATTTGTCATCAGAAGTCATCTTGTCATTTGAGAGTTTGAACTCATTCAGTACTCTAAGTAACTCTGAAATCGTTGTCAAAGCGATCAAGCTCATTCCGCTTCTAATCTTAGATAGCCATGAGGACCATGGATTTCTTGAAGTATCACGTTGTTGACCCCATTCAAGTGCTTTTGCTATTTTGGCACATTTATGCACCAAGTCACCCATGTTGCCGCCTATCTTTACACAAGCCCAAGGTGGTGCCAATAGTTTGTCATGAGCTCCTCTCTCTTTCCATGGACCCCCTTGGGAAAAGAGCTTTACCTTCTCTGACATATCCCAAGTCATAATGGACCAAGCTTGGTCTTGATTTCCCAAATGACACGACAAACTTGGCACATTGGGCGTCCGCATAGATTGTTGCTATAGAATTGTTTGTCCATAAGAAGCGTTTAAGGCGTTTCTAAAACACTTTTCAATTACATTTGGATACTTTTGGTATTGGGGAGAGGAAGGATAAGAATGGGATCCTGAACAAATTAATTACCTTCACTCTGTTGTGGAAAGGAAGGAGTGCATACTGCCATCTTCTCATCTTGCTACTAATTTTGTCCATGACCCATTGGTTAGAGATTCCAACCCCTAGTGGGGTCCCAAGTGGCAAGATGCCGAACCTTTAGAGACAATTCTCCTGATCAATATGAGGCGGTGCAAACGTTTTCCACGGCCTCAAACTCTAAATGCAACATTGAGAAGTTAAGATCTCCCTCTCAAAGAATGAAGGGTGACAATCCCCAGCAATTTTGATTGGATCATGAGATTTAGATATGTGTTGCCTTTATAGCAAATATAACTGCTTATGCATTTATATCAATTTTGCTACTTTAAAATTTAGTAATTCCAGTTAGATAGAAGAGGGAAAGGAAAATTTCCACCTATATCTGAGAGAGTGTTAGAAAGTGAAGAAATAAAAGCTCAAAATTCTTCTTTGAACATGCATAGAAAGGAGTTGAACAAAGTTAGGAAAATGAGTTTTTTCCGAACATCACTTCGCATTTCAAGATAGATTTGTATGTATGTAACTGCATATTAGGGATTGCCTGAAAGTTATAGAGTCAAGATATAATAAACCCCAAAAAAATGACAAATACAGATAAACTACCAAATGCCTTAACCATTAGAGTAACTTCAAGCACATAAAATAGTGTTCTGAAAAGTCTTAGTTCATATAGGGTAGAGGGCCAAATAGGAGCTCATTTGTACTTTGGCCTTGTCTATGTCATAAAGCTATAATGTCAAGACTAATTACTCCAAAAGTGCCACAATTATTAAAGGAACTTCAAGCATTACTGATCTTGCCTCAAAGCTATTATGTCAACGGTGATCAAGCCCAAAAAAAACACACATTAACATTAGAGTAACTTCAAATTGCCTTAACATTAGAGTAACTTCAAGCATAATTGATCTTGTCTCCGATTCATGTAATTAACTTCAGCACAATATCTCACATGAACAAAAAATCGCAATACCCGCCCGCCTTCGTTCTTTGGCTGTGTTATCAACAACCCTAAATTCAACACGAATGGCAGACTCTTACCTCAAGCTATTCCTAATTACAGACCCGTCATAGAAAGCATGCAGGCAGGCTTGCTATTCCAATCTCCACCAGCTAAAGACAATATATCCCTATTACCATACAAGACCAAACATTAATAAATCAGGTTCTGAAGGAGCCCAGATCTCACTAGGGTTAGCTTGCAACACGCAAGCTAAGGCCTGGCGTTTAACATGGAAAACTATAAAATTTCAAGGTCCAAAAAAGATTTCAGATTTGAAAGGAGAAGCGGGTTATCTCAGTAGTTTGACCTGTCAATCAAGTCCAAGCAAATGGTGCACTGGTTCGTAGTTTTCTCCATCTGCAATTAGAACCTCAAGTGTCACTCACTCCCAACCATTTCAAAAAACGTAGAACCAAACAATGGACTTTATTTTCAGGGCAGAGGCAACAAATAGGTTAAGGATAACAAGTGTTGACTATCTCTAAGCAAGGTAATGGACAATTAATCAGAGATGAGAATGCTGTTAAGAATCTGAAACTTTAGTGAAGGGGAATACTACCCTTTCATCCTGGCATCGCAGAAACTAAACAAGCACCTCAACCACAAAGTCATGCATGAATGTAACTCTCATAATCCGTTACAGACCTACTTTCCTGAACTTCAAAGATCACCAAATTCCTCAAACTGGCCAGCAACATAAGCAAGAAGAAAAAAACCAGAGTTACAAGTGAGGAGGAAAAAACCAAAACACTGGTGAACATATCAGCCAAGTCATAAGTCTTATTCCCTCGCAGCTAATAAGTGCGCAAAGACGTGTACAATCCACTAATAAGTGCGCAAAGACGTGTATTAAAGCAAAAGAATGCTGTAAGATCTCTGTAATCGAAATTTATGCCTGCTTATACAAGCTTCCACAAGACAACAATCGCAAAGGCCCTGCTAGTATTTGAGCTTTCTCCCCACATTGTTATCACATTTGATGCCAAAGCAATACCATAATCTGCAAACCTTGTTGCAATTGCACTGTTGGCCTTCCCAGCATTCAGTACCATGTCAACCAAAATCCAGCATGTAGAGTTGGGCTCAGCTTCTTGTAGCAGCACCCCTTCTATATCCAGCTACTGCAACAGGCCAGCTTTTAGTTGGGCCCAAAACAAGAACCTCCGTATTACTCAAGACATTCTATAACTCCTCCTCCTGCCTTCTAGACATTCTATAACGTCTCCTTCTGCCTTTAAACCATTGCGACAGATCCAGATCCTTGTCGATAAGAATGCATCTTTCCAAATTTATCTGATTCAATGTCTGGCTTTTTTCTTCCAAGACAAGGATTGGTGTCCTCCTCATTCCCAAACACATACAACGGGACCGAAAAGGGGTCACAAGAGATGTGATGTGTACTTGAAGGCAGTGAGTTGAAAACCCACCTTACAGCCATGGCATCTGCGATAGGCTGCACTACCAAAATCCCTTCTCCCACCAGCACGCACAACAAAACAGTGAGAAAACTGAGAAAGGCAAGCAGCTCGAACGGCAGATTTCCTGGCACAGCTACCACAGAGAGCCCCATGAAGAAAATCTGTACAGGTAGAAGGATGGCTAATGATAGGACCAAACCACATACACGAATTTGCAACCGTTTGTTTATCACAAGCGACACCATCCGACATCCCTGCCATAAAAAGCAGCAATTGTAGATGCAGCTGAACAAGCCAAGAACCAGAGTGCTGATGAGTGGAAAGGTGCAAATTGCAGCATCCCCATCTTCTGAACCTCGGATGTATGACCTTGAAAAATAAGTTGGCAAATGAAGAACTTGGCCATTGCCAGGCATTTGTGAAGCAATTATGACAAGCGCCGCTTGCAAGCCTAAAATGGGGAGACAGCAAGCCAGAATGCGGCTCACAGTCTTTTGATTCCATTTTTGGAGGGGCTCAAAGGGAGCATCACACACGGACCCTTGAAGAAGGAAGAGCGCTGTTAGAAAAAAGCAAGGCTCCATCACACCGAAAGATAAGACCGTATGTGCCTGGCATAAGGCTGCCTGCTTGTGTAGGCTCAATGCATGGAAAGGGCCACCCTCATGTCTCAATAGCGGTACGCGCAGTAACTCGATCAAACCCCAAAGCATTGCACACGTAATAAGCATGATGCGGACACCCCACACGGCATTGAAGTCTTGAAGTGCCAATAGATGGCCCCGTTTGACCTGTGATCGGAAGTAAAGAACATAGACGATGCAAAAAATGCTGGCCAGGCAAAGAGCAATTACCAGAACTAGGGTAGCCCACCCAAGCACATCCACAGTGGTTTTGTGTGGAAGCATTAGAGAACCTATGCATACTCTTGCTGCACATGAGCTCTACACCATGAGATTCTCGCTGAGATCACCTTTTCTCTTTATAGTGCAACCCACACGCTTGATACTAAATCTGCAAACCCAACCCTGCTGTTCATAATGCAAGTAGCTCACCCCATGATCTTTCTATTGATTGAACCCTGTCGGAGAGTTATCTATCAAATTGAACCCTGTTGAGAGAGATTGCAGAAGATGAAGCCCTCCAAACTGGACTGAGTATCGTCAAAGCAGGATACCTTACCTGCAAAGTGGAGAGGAACAACCACCAAGTAGAGGGGACCAGGTGGAGAATTGGACATGAAGCAGGAAAGATCTTCGCTTCTGATTGAGATGCCAACAGATTTTACAGATATAATTGGAGGACTTGATGAATTGAAGTCGATGGCATGCTATAGACGAGGCGGCGACGACGATGAGCAAGGGTAACACTTGGCTATGCAGGTGCGACCTTTCAAGCTTCAGGCATATCATGAAGTTATCCAAGCAGACAGAACAACCCACAATGTACAAGCTTAGGTGTGGATGGACCCAACAATCTGGCGGTGAAACTGATGCAGTCCAAGTGCCAGCTATGATCCAGCCCAAACACAAAGACAAAGCACGTCCTAAAGCCCTACGTTCTGTTGGGCAAGCAAAAGTACTGATTGGATACGGGCAACTAGGTTTCTTCCCTTACACATTCCCCAGCCAGACCTACAACAAAGCACACCATCGCCCACCACTCTCGCCTGCTTGCTTTACACACATACTTAGCGGGCCCCAGGTGGGTTTAGCAGCCTTGCGCTAAATTAGCGAAAGGTTTAGCGTTGCCCACGAATCCACAATGCTGCTACAGTAGTTGAAGTTTGATAAAAGAAGAATCTTGCTCTTGGCTTGGCTAAACGAGAAGACGAGCAGCAGTCTCTCTGCGTGCAAATGCATAAACGCAAGCCCTAACCCTAAAATTTGGTCAGAGACTAGGAGCCAGGGATTCTGCGTTGTGCACCCAATCAAGAGTCGCAAAATGCAGACAATCAGAAGCAAACGAAGGTGTAAAGCCAAAATCCCTGAATGCCTAAAACCGGCAGGTAAAATTAGCTGGGCCGCCAAATTGGGCACGTTGCGCCCAAGTCAAAACGAATGAAAAAGCCGGCCTTTCCCACTCTGGCGACAGCCTGGCCAGCGTTCTTTGCACGAATTCTAGATAATAAAGAAAAATGGGGTTTTTCAAATCAAATTGAATCATTGTCTCATTTTTGTTGAAAACGCCCATCGCCTACAGGGCCTTCACCTTCTCTTTTGGCTCCATTTTTCCAGCTCCCTGGACCCTTGGGCCCTCCATGTGCACTGGATGTCTATTTATTGGGGCGGAGCCACCTCCCTCTCAACTGAAATGTTCCAAGTTCCAACTTCCATATGCCTTTTTTATGCACACATTTCAAAGATCTCTTCTTACCCGCCATACTTGCTAGGTCCTCGTTCTCACACCCATGGAAGACGATCCATTCAACTACATGCATAATCCTAATTTTATGCAAATAGAATTACATGCAAGATCAAGGATAATGCCGCCAATAGCCAAAAAAGAAAGTGTGCATGTGCAAAGGCTTTGAGTCATGTCTTTCATGCTCATGCCTCTCAAATAACAGGTTAAATTCAAGACCCATCAGATAATGCTTGAGGTCTCTTAGGATTGTTCCTATGACGTTAAAAAGTTCTCCTCTTCTTGTTTTAGAAACCAAAGGCTGCGGCCTTTCACAATGCTGTGGTAAATGCATAAGAGAACCCTTGTCGCAGAAGTTCTCTTGCACATCGTTGCCAATCAAATTAAGCCATGGGCGATAATCTAGAACGATGACTTTTATTCTTGTAGCACTCTCTCTATCGACGTATCAATCAATGCCTTGAGCACTTCAAAGACCACTTGAGTGTCTGCAAAGATCTAGATAGAAAGGTTTCACGAAAACAATGGAATTAAACATAAATAGCTTGTGATAGTCATAATCTACAAACTTTTGGCACGAAAGAAATAATCAAAACATGAACAATGGGGCCTTGATTAACCACATACGAACCATGAAGACTGAAGTACTTTATGATTTGAGTGATTAATAGCTCGGACTTGCCAAATATTCATATAATCCTGGTCTCACTCGTAGAGGCATCCAATAAAGTGAATCAGACAACTCTATGTTGAATGTGTGTGTGTGAGAGTGAGTGAGAGAAGGGGGGGGGGGGGGGGGGGGGGGGGGGGGGGAGAAGATCTAATCATCGAGCAAAAAAAAACACCAAGCGAAGACAAGTGACAACATACGAAACCCTTTTCTCCACTGGCTCAGTTGTACTAACATGAAACACATGTGATTCATTGGGGACCACGATTATCTCCCTTACCAAGTTCAGTGCCATAGCTCTTCCCTATGCAATCTTATCTTGAAAATCTCTTGTAAGTTTTGATCTCCATCTCACAAGCTTACCATTCCTAAATTTTGGATGGAATGAACTCGATGCACTATCATATGTTCTAACATGGCAGTTGCCCTCAACACTTACATGTGCTTCTTTAAGACGATTGTTTAGCAACATTCAACCTCAGATGATTGTAGATTACTGCCCACTACGACAACCCAAGTCCCAAATGCAGGTCTTGGAGGACCGATGATCATGTCATCCACATTCCAAGTATGAGTGCTACTATTGTTGCAGAACCATAAAAACCCCTCAACAATGCCTCCCGAATTGGATCCACTTGCATGGTATTTCTGCCTTCCCTAGAAGCTTGGTGCAGGAACCTTGTGTTTCATGGAAGGTTTCATCTCAATAATGAACATCCTACACCTTGTAGTATGATTTGCAAGAACACCAAAGCATTTCATTTTTCTCTTAGGCTCGGTACCCCTACGACCACACAATCCGGGACAATTTCTAGTCCAAGCACATGAGGGGAGTGGTGGAATCCTTTTGTTGGCTACTCTCAAACACCCTGGTGTAGTTGTGACTCTTACATACTTAGGTATGTGAATGCCATTCTCTAGTATTTCATGGGGGTCCACCAATATTGTTTAGATCTTTAAACACTCTTCTTCCTCAATGACTTTCTATTCATTTCTGGACTTGAATATCTTGCAAAAAAGAATGAGCCACGTCTGTGAGCTTCTTACCCAACTTGTTGTTGACTCATAAACCTTGTAGCCAAATATGCCACTACTTGTCCAATGCATGTGCTAGTCCCTTTTAGGTATGCATTATAGATATCACTTTGCAACACATCCAAGGACATAGGTACGCACGTTGCTTCATACAAATTAATGCTAGACTTGTATCCAACAAATGTATGCATGCTTGCATGCATCCCTTTGGAAAGATTGGTTCTTGGCACAAAAGCATTTGTCTCATCTTGAAAAACAAATCTATCACCCCAAATGAGGCACTCGCAAATGTTACCATATACATGTGGTAGTGATGTGTGTGAACACACTAGGACCGCCGGGGCTTTTTTTCCCTCTTTAGGAGGTTTTCTCCCCCGTGCATTGTATATACGCCCATCACTCTAGGGCTATCTATCTTTCCATTGCACACTAAGTAATACACTCTCTATTGTGTGCCTCAAGCTTCCTTCTTCTTCTCCAAGCTGTGTGTGTTTCTCTGCAACCCTAATTCCAACAATTGGTGTCAGAGCAGGTCATGTCCTCCCGGGCTTAGTCGCCAGCTGCTCCAGCACACGCCTGCTCACTTTCTCCGATTTCAGTGAGCTTTGGCGAGCGTTCGCAGGACGACAAAAATTTTGGGGGAATTCGAAGATCTTGGTCTGCTCAGAATTTTGATTTGGGCTCATTTCGGCCTCCGTTTCCACTACAGGCAGTACTGCACAGGCTATTTCGTCATTTTGTGTAGAATTTCTGTCAGTGCCGTTTTCTGCATAACAGGTGCCTTATAGTCTTCTACAGTTTGTGCTATATAGCACAGGTTGTTCCCGCTCCATTTCTCCTATTTTCGGGCAGTTTTCACATCAGGTGCAGCATTTACCATGGCTGACAACAACAACACAGATGTGTTCAAGATGTTTGCTGTTGAGGACAGGTTGGATGGGGACAACTACCCTATGTGGGCTTATATGATGCAACATGTTCTTGTGTCAAAGGGTGACTGGAACATCGTGCATGGCATTGATGTACGTCCTGGTTCTGAGGATGTAGGCGATGTTGAGGATGTTGCAGGTCTTGCTGCAAGGATTGCAGCTGTTAGAGTTGTTTTGCCTATGGCAGAACAAGCTCGTTGGGATGTTAAGGATGCGCAGGCTCATGCCTTGATTGCGTTGTTTGTGAAGCGCACCATTGTTCCTCACATCCGTTCAGCAAAATCTGCAAAACAGGCTTGGGATATTTTAGCAGGTCTTTATGCAAGCCGCAATGAGGCTAAAATTGCTTTGCTGCGTAAAGAGCTGGAGTCGAAGATTATGCATGAGGAAGATGATATGGACACTTTCCTTGCTAGTGTCAAGGATATCAAGGAGCAGCTTATTTCTGCAGGTGAAGTCATTTCAGACAGTTCCCTTGTGCAGACTGTTCTTGATTCCTTACCAGATTCTTACCAGACTTTTGCTAGTACTTGGAGACTTATGACCCAAGGAAATCTAGAAGTTGTCAAGTTTGATGCATTATGCACATTGTTGTTGCAAGAGTCACTGTCCAGAAAAAACAGGACTAGACAACGTACAGTTGAACAGGCTTTTATTGCTTCTCAAAGAAAGGGTGGTAATAGCAATGCAGCCACTTCTTATGGTTCTGCTGCAAGTGGCAAAAATTCTGTTCATAATGCTTCTGCTGGCAGCACTTCTTCTGGCAATTCTGGTGATAAGGGAAAAAAGAAGATGCGTTGCCATTATTGTAAAGCCAATGATCACTTGATCAAGTCGTGTCCTAAGTTGAAGGCCAAAGAGGCGAAGAAGAAAGAGGGTGGTTCCACTGCAAATGTTGGTTCCACTACAAATGCAGCCATTGTTGAGTCTTCTGTGAAAGGAGACTGTGTTGCTGATGTTGATGCAAAATGAGCTTTTAGCGCAGAGTGCACTTACAATCCTGCTATCCATGATGCATGCTTGTCAGTTGCTGCAGATTCACATGTGTGGTATTTTGACAGTGGTGCTACAAAGCACATTACCTCACATTGTGAATTGTTTACCTCTCTCGAGTCAGTCCCTCATGGGAATTCAGTCACTTGTGCCAACAACGCCTCTTATCCAGTTCAAGGAGTTGGAAAGATTGTGATCACTACTGCTAATGGCAGTTCCTTCACACTTGTTGATGCACTTTATGTACCTGGGATCAAGAAGAATCTCTTGTTTGTATCCGCACTTGCTAGACTTGGACTTGTAGTCAAATTTGTGGATGACAGATGTACAGTTCATGATCTCAGTTTTGGTGATGAAATTGTTGCATCTGGCCTTTTGTGCCGTGGGCTGTATAAGCTCACTTTGTATGACAAGTGTGGACAAAATTTTTCAAATGCTGTTGCAGATTCAAGGGCTATTTCAGATGCAAAACTTTGGCATGCACGTTTTGGTCATCTAAATTTTGCCAGTTTGCTGCGTTTGCAGAAATCTGATATGGTTGCTTCTTTGCCACCTCTTGAAGCACCTGTCAAACATGTTTTTGAAGGCTGTATTTTGGGTAAGATGCAGCGTTCTAAGTTTCCAAAGGATGGTTCAGTTCGGGCCACATGCAGGTTGCAGCTTGTGCATAGTGATGTTTGTGGGCCCATGCAAACTCTGTCCTTGGGCAATTACCTGTACTTCATGACTTTCATTGATGATTACTCCAGGCATGCATGGGTATTTTCGCTTAAAGCGAAGTCCGAAGTTTTTATGTGCTTCAAACAATTTCTGGCTATGGCTGAAAATGTCTCAAAATGTACTATGGGCACCCTCCGTTCTTATCGAGGGGGGGAGTATATGTCTCATGAATTTAATGCATTTCTGGCTAGTCGTGGGATAAAACACCAATGTACAGTGCCTTATACACCTCAGCAAAATGGTGTTGCTGAGAGGAAAAACAGGTCACTGACGGAAATGGCACGATGTATGGTCAAAAGTCAAGCTTTGCCGCATTCTTTTTGGCTTGAGGCCATTATGTGTGCCACTTATGTACTTAACAGGTGTCCTACAAAATCTTTGCAGTCTATTACTCCATATGAAGCATGGCATGATAGAAAACCTTCTATTGAGCACATGCGTGTTTTTGGCTGTTTGGCATATGCTTTGGTGCCACAAGTACAGCGCAGAAAATTGGATGATAAGGATGTCAAATGTATTTTTGTTGGTTATAGTGCTGAAACCAAAGGTTACAGGTTGTATCATCCATAAACAAAACGTATTCTGGTTTCTCGGGATGTAGTGTTTGTGGAAGATTGTGTTCAACCCTTGCTGTCATGTACTAGAGACAGTAATGTAAGCTCACAGGACATTTATGACACTTTGTTGCCTCTTTCAGTGGTGGAAATACGAATGTAAGTTCCAATGAGGCAAATGTACAGCCTATGGGGGTTTCTGAAAATGTTCTAGATCAGCCTATTACTGATGCAGATGTACATGATGTACTTGATGAGGAAAGGGTTGAAAATGAGTAGGCTAGAGGTATGCCAAAATGGCTGGTGCACACTTTGCGTGACAATAAATTGGATGCACCTTTGTCTAGTCGTACTCGCTCAGGCTCTCGCCATGCATCTTATGCATCAGCTTGTTATGCTTTGGCTGTGTCTAGCTTACATGATGTTGAGGAGCCTCTGACTTTTGATGAAGCACAAAATTCAGAAAATTGGATGGCTGCCATGCAATCAGAATATGATGCACTTATAGAAAATGACACATGGACTTTATGTGATTTGCCTCCTGGCAAAAAGGCCATTGGTACGAAGTGGGTTTACAAGTTGAAACGCAAGCCGGATGGTGAGATCGATCGCCATAAGGCTCGACTTGTTGCAAAGGGTTATGCACAGCAAAAAGGCATAGATTATGAAGAGACTTTTGCTCCCACTTGTCGTATGACTACTGTGCGTTTTCTATGTGCATTGACAGCTCATTTTGGTTGGGATGTACATCAATCAGACATTGTTACTGCTTTCTTGAATGGTGACATATTTGAGGAAGTTTATGTAACGTAGCCTCGCGGTTTTGTCATAAAAGGACAAGAGGACAAAGTGTGCAAATGTAACAAGGCTTTGTATGGGTTGAAGCAATCTCCTCGTGCTTGGTATGAGAAAGCTGACACTCATTTGGTCAAACAAGGCTTTCGTAACAGTCCAATAGAAAGCACATTGTATGTAAAGCGTGAGGGTGATGTACTTCTCATTGTGGTTCTTTATGTTGATGATTTGCTGATCACTGGACCAAATGAGAGACATATTGCTAAATTTAAGGCTGATTTGAATGCTACTTTCAAGATGAAAGATTTGGGGCTGTTGCATCATTATTTGGGTATACAGTTTAAGCAGTGTGATGGTGGTATTGCCTTGTGTCAGAAAAGTTACATAGAGACATTGCTATGTAAGTTTGGACTTGAGGATTGCAAACCTATTGCCTCTCCCATGGAAATAGGTTTGAAGTTGAGTCTACATGATGCTAGTGATCCTGCTGATGTCACTCTTTACCAAACTGCTGTTGGCTGCCTCATTTATGTATGCAACACGAGGCCGGATATTCAGTTTGCAGTCTCACAGGTCAGCAGATTTATGCATAGCCCAGGGTCTAAGCATTGGCAGGCTGTCAATAGGATTTTCCGCTACCTTAGTGGCACTTTACATCTTGGCTTGTTTTATCCCAAGGGGGGATCATTGCCGCCAGACTTACATGCTTTTTCTGACTCAGATTGGGTTGGTTGTTTTGACACGCGAGTGTCCACAAGTGGCTTTTGTTTCATGCTTGGCAGTTCATGTATATCATGGTTGAGCAAGAAGCAACCTACTGTGGCCACTTCGATTTGTGAGGCTGAGTACAGGGCAGTCTTCACAGCTACGGTTGAGTGGGTATGGCTCAGACGCCTTATGGCTGATTTGGGTGTTGGACAAGACACTGCCAACACTATCTACATTGACAATCAGAGCGCATTGGCAGTTGCGAGGAACCCAGTTTTTCATGCTCGCACAAAGCACATTGAGGTGCATTACCACTATGTCAGGGAGAGGCTCTCAGCAGGAGAGATCAGCTTGGCTTATGTGCCAACACAGGACAACCTTGCAGATCTTTTCACAAAGTCATTGTCTCTGGAGAAGCTTGAAGCTTTCACCAAAGCTTTGGGCTTACTCCCCTTTGTGGACTGATCCTGTCCTCAGGGCATGGCACTTCCCTTTACTCATGTGCTAGTTCTCGTTCACCACATCACTCCAGGGGGGAT